>NW_006299245.1:5158701-5170143 GCF_000327345.1 Myotis davidii | reverse complement strand
CTTTCCCTTTTGCCTCCCTGCATTGTGCCTACGAATGCAAATTACCTGCCATCTTTTTTGGCAGTTAACTGCCATCTTAGTTGGCAGTTAATTTGCATATCCCCCTGATTAGCCAATGAAAAGGGTAGCGTCATATGCCAATTACCATTTTTCTCTTTTATTAGTGTAGACTAGAGGCCTGCTGCACAGAAATTCATGCACTAAGGGTGTGGGGGTCCTTCAGCCCGGCCTGTCCCCTCTCACAGATCAGGAGCCCTAGGGGGATGTCCAACTGACGGCTTAGGCCCGCTCCCCTGATTGGCCTGTGGGTTGTTCCAGCATTCGATTGATTTGCATATGAGGCTTTTATTATATAGGATACTAGTGCCCCGGTGCACAGATTTGTACACAGTGAAAGGAAATTAATTAGAAGGTGGCTAGCCGGGTGGGACTGGGTGAGACGGGTCGTACATGCTTTGGAGCCAAATTCCCGGGGTCCCTACCCAGGCGGCTGTACCTGGGGCTGCACCGCAGCTTGAAGGGCACCTACAGAGTAAACAGGGTCCCTCTGGCAGGTGTGGTTCCTTGGCCTGAACTGTGGGGATCAGGCTGAAACCATCTCTCAGACATCCCCCAAGGGGTCCCAGATTGCAAGAGGGCAGTTCTTGGATGATGCACCCAGGAATTGGGCTCCCTCCTCTCTAGTTCTGGAGTGTCATCTGAGAACTGCCGCTTCCAAGTCACTGTAACTCGGCAACTCCTGTGTTGAGCGTCTTCCCCCTGGTTGTCAGTGAACATCATAGCTACTGGTTGGAGCGTCTGCTCCCTGGTGGTCATTGTGCATCATAGTTACCAGTCAGATGGTCACTTAGCCTTTTATATATATAGATATCTATTTTGTTTAATTAAATATCACTTAATGACATTAAAAGCTTTTGTGAAAATTAATAGTTCTCCACAAAACTCCTCTTACCTATTACATTGATCTCACTACATTAATTATTTAATGATATAGTCAATTCTTGTAATTTATGGTAGTTACATTTTGTATAGCTCCCTCAAGTACTGAATAGTCAATACTGAATCATTGCTCACAGGGGAAACACAGGGTTAAAAGTTCCGCCAACCTGTGATGACAACATATTTAGCAATTGATCATTAGATATCTTGCCTTCTGTGTTTATATTTCAAAATATTTTAGCCCTAACTGGTTTTGCTTAGTGGATAAAGCTTGGCCTGTAGACTAAAGGGTTGGATTCCAGTCAAGGGCAGGTACCTTGGTTGCAGGCTCCTCCCTGGTTCGGGTCCTGGTCAGAGGCTCATTCAGGCGACCAATGGCTGTGTTTCTCTCACATCGATATTTCTCTCTGTCTTTCCATCTCTCTTCCACTCTCCCTAAAAACCAATGGAAAAATATCCTCAGATGAGGATTTACAAAAAATGATAAAAGTAATATTTTATTTAATCTACATTATTAATTCATTAAATTGAAGTAATGAACTAAATTGATTATCCTGAATATAACTATTTATTGATTGAAATAAATATAACTTTAGTCTAAACAAAGCCTATCTAACACATGCATTTTCTCTGTAAGGCATATCACAACCTACTTGTGCTTTGGAATAGGAGACCCTTTTCAACACTATCCTTTGTGTCATTTGAAACAGCAAAACCACCAACAAAAAGCACACAGACACGCACAAATGCAGCACTAAATAGACCAGAAAAATAACACTAATTTCCAGTGTTAGAGTGGAACCAAGAAGACGGTCACTTTGTTGAACCTCAGCCGAGAATGTGTGTCACCTAAGTCAAATTTTATGCTTCTCCAATCATTTCTATTAGTGACCGCAGAAGTGTCATGAGTATTGATTTAGGGATTACAAATAAATTTTAGTGAGTAGGCAAATTTGCCAGTGTAGAATCCACACGTAAAGAGAATTGACTGACTGTATTTACAGTGAAATTCTGTCTGTCTCTAATAGATAGAGCTAGTGGAAATGGATTCTACTTTTCACGTTCTCATATAGTAACTATAAACTTCATTTTCTAGAGAGAATGTGAGTCGGCCAAGTGCAAAAAAATGACCATCTTCATTGTGAGAGTGGGGACATTTTTTTGTAATGAATACAGACCAATTCTGATGCATCTAGAAGACCTGTAATTTAGGAAATTTGTTCTTTACCATAAAGATTTTTATATTATAACACAATATCCCATATTTTTGACATCAATAATGACAAAACAGCAGTAACAACAAAAAAAGTAATTTTCTTTTTGAATTTCCTTGATTTAGGAATGCAAATTACTACCCTAAAAGTTTATATACATCCTAGAAAGCAATGCAATTAGGTATATTATTGTGGCTTGACAAGTCTCATTATGTAGACTCCAGGGGAAAATGGTATATGTAACATCACATTTTGTAGCTCTTTCAGGCATGGAAGAAAAATAGCACAGATGTTGCCAAATTTAAAAATAAAGACTCAGTGTAATGAGGGAATATATTCCTAAAAGGATATATCCCTAAGGTGAAACATTTATTTGCCAAACAACTCTTTTTTTTGTCAAGGGTTTCTGTGTGTTTTTTAATGTGGTTTATATGAACATATCAATTATAATGCAATCATTCCCTGGTTTTTATCTAGCTTTTTCTGTGTTCTAAAAGCTACCTGAAGTGGAGAAATTGATCACGCAGATACATTTTTAAATTTCTTATAGTCAGTGAAATATAATGGGTAGTGACTAGAAAATTCCTAAAGAGCACTTTTAGTTTTAAAAATATCATGATCCCTAAAATATTATTAATTCAAACTTGAACAGTCAAACAGCAAAATATCTTTTTAAGCTGTGTTTAATTACTTCTTCCAAAATTTAAACAAAAGTATTTCTTTATAAATAATTATGTTATTAAATTAATGGATCTTCTATCTCTACAAAAGAAAAAGATTATATTTAAAGAAAAAGAATGTTCTTTCAATGGAAAGAGAAGGAATAACAGATGACTATGTTGCTAAATGTGAAAGGTTCAGGTGATATCCAGTAATGTGCTGGCTAATTTTTAACAAACAGTTCTCACTCTACACACACACACACACACACACACACGCACACACACACACACACACACACAACAACCCCATAATTTGTAGTGTTTGCCAATTTTCATTGTGCAGATAATCCCACAGTGGTTTATTTCAAACTACTAACATTTCACTGAGGATATAACATAGAGGTATGTGGGAAGTCAGAGAAATATTCAGCTCTCATAAACAGACATCAGCACACCACTGGTTATATCTCTAAAGTCTTTTTTCCATAAATCTGAATATTTCACCAACCAACTGATAAATTTATATTCTTAAAAAATCTGTTTTATCTTTCATTATATGTCCTTTTAGGGGAAGAAATAGTGCCAATATTAATAAAGCTTGATCTTTATTTTCCTTATTTTTTACCTAAATATTTTATACATTATTGAAATACTAGATGCCCGATGCACGAAATTCATGCAAGAGTAGACCTTCCTTCCCCCAACTGCTGGAACTGGTTTCCTTCTAGCACCGGGGACCCAGGCTTCCCTCACAGCCTGGACTTCGTCCAGAAGGACATCCAGTCTAATTAGCATATTATGCTTTTATTATTATAGATTGTTATTAGCATTTAAATATGCAAATTAACATTTATAAATAGTTGTTTTACATATAAGTACTACTTATAAGCATATGGTTGGTCATCAAATATTTAGATTGATGTGGTTAGATTTAAAATCAACCTTGCCTTTCCACTGACATTCTTCTTAATGTTTTAATGGCAATGCATGGACGTACGTATTTGTGGCTGTTGAGTATGTTTGTGGATGAGAATTAAGATGAATGTGGTGTTGACAAATAAAAGAAGGAGAGAAAGAAAATTATCTTTCTTAAGTACTGTTAAGATATTACCAACAAGCTTAATCATAAAAAGAAAACATAATTTACTTGGTGGCTAGGACATGATTTATGACAAAGTGTTATGAAAATACCAATAATATATTAAAATGATTGAGGTTTTTTCAGTTAAATTCATATTCACTGTTTTGTTTATATCTTTTCACATTTTCTTTTTATTCTGGAGTTAAGATTCCGAAGGAGAACTTTTTCTTTCTTCTTTTATTATTTGTAATTGAGTTTGAATTTTCAAAGTGTGTTTTCAGATATTTTAAATAGATGAGAAGCTAGGAATCACAATTTAAGAGAATTTATGTAGATTTCTGTTCAAATGAGGCTATAATTATTGAATTTTGCATATCCTTATTTTTATTTATTTGTTTATTTTAATCCTTTCCTAAGGATTTGTTCTAATTGATTTTTTTTTAGAGAGAGAGTAAGGGAGAATGAGAAAGAGAGAAACATTGATTGGTTGACTCCCTTTTGGGCTCTGACGAGGGGTCAAACCTACAACCCTGGTAAGTGCTCTGAATGAATATTGAACCCACAACCTTTTGCTGTATAGATTTATATTCTAAGTAACTGAGCCACCCAACCAGGGAACCCTTGTTTATTTATTTATTTATTTATTTATTTATTTATTTATTTATTGTAATGTACAGCTCCTGTTTAATTATTATTATTTTAATGCTTCAGCCAACATCTAAGCCCAACTTCTTAGGAATACATCTCTTGAATAAATCAAGATAAACCTGTTTTAAATGAGCAAAATCAGAAATGCAAAGTGCTTTTTCTCTAAATGATTTTTATTAAAGTATATTGACACAATATTATGCTTGTTTCAGGTGTAAAAATAGTGATTTGACACTGAAATACTTAATTAAATAAAGCCACATTAAGTCTAGTAACCACCTGTCACCATACAAATTTATTATAATTTTATTGGTCATATTTCCTATGCTATACATTGCATCCCTGAGACATATTTACTTTATAAATGGAAGTTTGAACCTCTTAATTCCCTTCACCTAGTTTGCTCATCCCACCCCCCACCCCACCCCCATTTACTTTTGGTAATCATTAGTTTGTTTTCTGTATCTGAATTTGTTTCTATTTTGTTTGTTCATTTGTTTTACTTTTCAGAATCTACTTACAAGTGAAATTATATAGTATGTGTCTTTCTTTGAATTACCTCGCTTCTGGTAATACCCCTAGGTCCATCATGTTATTGCTTATGACTACATTTCATTATTTTTATGGCTGCATTATTTTTATGGCTGCATAAAGTAGTATCACTTTTTTATTCTTTGTTCATTAATCTATCAATGAACACAGGTTGCTTCCATACTTTGGCTTTTTCAAATTCCTGTTGTTATTTTCTTCAGCTATACTAGAAGCCTGGTTCACGAAATTTGTGCATAGGGGAGGGGGGGCTCCCTCAGCCCTGCCTGTGCCCTCTTGCAATCCAGCAGCCCTCGGGAGATGTCCGCTCCCAGTGGGGAGTGGGCCTAAGCCAGCAGTCAGACATCCTTAGTGCTGCCACGGAGTCAGGAGAGGCTCGCCAGCCATGAGCCCGGCTTCTGGCTGAGCAGAGCTCCCCCTGTGGGAGCACATTGACCACCAGGGGGCTGCTCCTGCGTTGAGCATCTGCCCCCTGGTGGTCAGTGTGTGTCATAGCGACCAGTCATTCCACCATTCGGTCAATTTGCATATTAGCCTTTTATTATATAGGATACCCAGAACTGGAATTGCTAGATCACATAGTAGTTTTATTTTTAAATTTCTGAGAAACCTATATACTTTTTTTCCCTCCATTGTAGCTGAACCAATTTATGTTCCCACCAACAGTGCAAAAGCTTTCTGCCTTTTCCACATCCTTGCCAACAATTGTTATTTGTTGTCTTTTTTTATAATAGTCATTCTGACAGATTTGAAGAGATATCTTATTATGGATTTGGTTTGCATTTCCCTGATGATTAGTTGATCATCTTTTCATGTGTCTGTTGGCCATCTGTATGCCTTTGTTAGATAACTGTATTCAAGCCGTCTGCCCATTTTTAAATCAGATTGGTTTTTTATATTTTGAATTGTCCTTGTTTATATCTTTTTAATATTAACCTTTTATCACATATATCATTTGCAAATATCTTCTTGCATTTAGCAGATTGCTTTTCCATTTTGTTTCCTTTGCTGTATAAAAACTTTTAGTTTGATATAGTGCCATTTATTTATTTTTTTTATTTTTGTTGACCTTGCCAGAGGAAACATATTTTAAAAATATGTATTGCTAAGACTTACGTTAAAGAGTTTACATTCTATGACTTCTGCTAGAAATTTTATGATTTTAGGTTTTGGTATCAAAGCCAGGTTTGGCTGCCTGCCACTTCAAAAGCCAATACTTGAGGGTCAGGTGCTGGTGTAAGGGAAGATGGCTTATTCAAGTGCTGACCACCTGAGAAGATGGGGAACTCTCTCCCAAAGCACATTTTAACATCTCGGTGCAGGCAGAGGTTTTTAAAGGAAAGAGAAGGAAAACAGAACAAAGAGATCAAGGGGAGGGAGTTCAAAGTTCTCTATGTGCAGACCAGCGCAGTCCATTCTGATAAGGATCTTGAAACTGATCAAGCAATGGTCTGGGGTGCATCAACCTGGTTTCATAGGTGAAGGTCAGCAAATCTCCCAGAGCTGGAAAGACTGGAGGTCAGAGACTGTATCTTTTGAAGTTAGTTCCTAGGATTCTTATCCAAACAGGCTGTTCAACTACCAGCTACATGTTATTTAAAGTCAGTATTTACCAAAACAATGTCAAATGAATGGGGGTGGAGGGAGTTTACAATTTCCTGCTGTCAATTTTTCTTCCATTTCCATGAAATTTTCTCTCTAACTAATGTGTAGCAGAGTCTTGGGACATTAATTTAGCATAAAATGCCTGAAGTTTTTGTAAGATATAATTTTTAGTTTTCTATTTGGAGTAGAAGCTTCCAATTGCTGAAGTCTGAGTTTTTAAAAGTAACACTTTAGTTCATCCAGTTGTCAGGACCCCTTCAGAGGGGATGCTTCTATATGTAGTTGCTGTGTCTATGTGAGAAGGTGAGCTCTGGATCTTCCTGTGCCAACATATTTAAAACCCATTGATTAAGCTCATGTTCAACAGACTTAAAACCAATGTACTACCAAATTAATGCAGCAGTTTGCACAATTTCTTCTATTGCATTTTCTTTTTCAAATTAATACCATAAGGTTTGTACTTAAATTTAAGTTCATATTTGCATTAACTTTTTGTTTGTTTTAACTGAATTAAGATAAGGTATACACATAACCATTGTTATTATTTTTCTAATGCTTATGTAACACACTAGAGGCCCGATGCACGAAATTCGTCCAAGTGGCTCGGCCCTCACAGCCCCAACTGCCTTGGCCCTTGCAGCCCCGGCTAGGTTGGAAGGTCATCCAGACGATCATTCTGCTGTTTGATCTAATTAGCATATTAGCTCTTTATTATATAGGATGTGCATAACTTTATCCATAGGACTTACCAAGTTAAGTGGAACTGTCTTTCCCAAATATGAAGTAAGTATGTGACAGATATTTAATTGCTCATTATTTAATTAGGAAACAATAAGATGCTAAAATTAGGTCAAAGAGTATTTTATGGTCTCATATTTCCAGATATCTTTGTAGGCACATTTCCATTAATGATGGAAGTTGCTGTGTTCAATACTAAATTGGTTATGTATTGAAGGAAAATAACCATAAATATCTACTGAAGGGAAATAATTTGCACCTTTATGTACAATTTTGTGCATCATAATATGTTAATCCAGTAAGTATGTGTGTTTAATCAATAATCTTAAAAGTGTAAATTCCTTGTTTTTTTGGATACCATTAAGTACCATTAAAGGACTTGTTTTAAATTATATTTATTTTTCAAAATTTAGCATAATTTGAGATATTTAATATTTAGTAAGACTTAAAGTGTTTTAGATTTTCAATGTCTCTTGAAATGTCAATAATTTTTATCAAATAATTTTTGATTATCAGCTCTTGTCAGATAGTGTTCTACAAGGTTGGACAAAAGTAGGCTTATACTTTTTTTTACAGAAAATAATACAATAATTAATAAATAATAATTCAAGTATAAAATCCATGTTTCACGTACTCACAACAATAAACCTACTTTGCCTCACCCTGTATGTGCCAGATATACATTAATCCCCAAAAGGGGAAAATATCCCTGCCCTCATAAAGTTTAAATTGTAGGGCCAGGAAAAAACAGAGAGTAGATCTAATTACAAAATTTAAGTAACTTCCATAATATATTCAAAGGTTATTTGTGCTACAAAAAGGGAAACATGCAATAAAAGATAATGAAATTTTGGAATGAGGATGGGGGAAGAGAATATTTCAGTAGCAAGTAGGTAAGCCAGGATCACCTCATTAAAATGGTAAGATACATTGCCATAGAAATGTGCACACCTGGCCTGGAGATTTTGAAATATATATATATTTCTCCAATAAAATAAAACAGGAATCCTTGGAAAAATGGCCAAGTTTAGGCTCGAAACAGAGAGAATAAAAAATGATCCTCGAGCATCTTATAGTACCAGAAATTAGAGTGCACAAAAAGCAAAAGTACTGGACATGTCAACAAGAGCCAAACATAAAGTGCTCTCAATGGTCAAAGGTGGGACAATTTGACCAACAAAATAAATAATGTAGACTGGGTTCTAATCCAAAGCATAAAATAAATATTCAGAAGTCCACACCAAGATAAATAGATGACTAGATACATAAATAAGGGAGGATAGATAAATTTTCTTACAGAAGAATTCCAAGAAGTATATGTAGATAACACTAACCTAGTACATGGAGCTTGATTCTGATCTCCCTTGTGGGTGGATAGAATTTAGTGATTTGCCTCTAAACAAAAGAGTATGGGGAAAAAGAATGGTGACTTTCAAAAGAGAAACCTGATAAGTACTTCTTGAATCAAGTGATCAATAGTGATCTTCTAGTGAAGTTAGAGATATCACCTATCTCCTAATATGCTGTGATAAGGACAACACCACCTCTGTTTTAGATGTTCCAAAAACCCATAACCCAAGGCTAGTCATGAGTAAACGGATAAGAAAACATTAAATTAAGAAACATTCTATGAAATACCTAGACTGTTCTCTTCAAAACAGTCAAGGTCATGGAAAACAAAACCCGAGAAACAGCTACTACAGAGGACATTTAAGAGCCCTGACAACCACATGCATTGCAATATCCTAAGTTAGATGCTGACTCCCTCTGCTACCTCCCCAAAAGAACGCTAATAAAATCCAAAAACAACCGGATTTTAGTTTATAGTAATGTAGTGATACTGGTTTCTTAGCTTTGACAAATGATGGCAGGGAGGAAAATTGAAATTAGCTCAGGAATAGACAGGAACTCTGAACACTATCTTTGCAAGTTTTCTATAAAACTAAAAGTATTACAAAATAAAATACGTTTTTAAAAGAAAAGATGAGATGTAAGCAAATGTTTGGGTGAAATAACAGAGTGGGCCTGGCAATATTGGAGCTGACCGCCCATGTAGAAGTATTCCAGTTAAAGGAAACAATACAAAAAAATAAAATAAATAAAAAGGCTGGTGAGTGCCTGGATTGTAAGGAAACCTGCAGGAGATAATTGTGTCTTCCTAAAAATGAGCAAGTGAGAAATCAGTAAAAGAAGATAAGCTTTTCCTTTAGGAAAGTAAGGCGTGTGTGTATGTGTGTGTGTGTATGTGTGTGTGTGTGTGTGTGTGTGTCTGTGAGAGAGAGAGAGAGGGAGAGAGAGAGAGAGAGAGAGAGAGAGAGAGAGAGAGTTAGCATGCATGTATGTGCCTATGTTGTGTTTGTAAAAAGCTCTGCCAGTATTTGCAAGATTTCAGATATCGTTTTTGTTTCACAATTTATATCAGCTACTATTTTGGTTCTACTCCCATCTCTTAACTACAAATACCATTGTCAACTTTACCTCTTGACAGGAGGATTTTTCTCTGTGGAATCAAGGACAATGGAAGAAAAAATATAGTTGAGTATTTTCATACGTATTTGTATGTAGAACATCTATTATTTCTGCCAAGAACAAAATAATAATAATAATTACTGCACTTTGTAAAATGCCCCAGATCTGAATTCACTACACTAATATTAGTAATAATTTTATTGGTTATGACTACAGTTTGAACTTAATATGAATAATTACTTAAAAATTGGTATAATTTGTTTTTTTGTATTTGCTTTGTGTATAATTTTATCTTCACCTCTTTAGCACCTGTTAAGCACTCAAAAAATTATCTTCTGCCTCAGCTATAAGAAATGATGAAATACTGTCATTTGCAACAACATGGATGGAGCTTGAAAATTTTATGTTAAGTGAAATCTGTTAGTCAGAAAAAGCTAAGTACCATATGATTTAATTCATATCTGGTATATAAAACTGAAACACATGGGCACAAACAGTGGTGCAGTGGTTGCCAGAGGGAAGGGGGTCCTAATATATGGGACAGAATATTTGGATGGTGATCACATGGTGCTGATCTAAATCTATATGTTCATGTTGACCAATGTTAACCCAATAAATTTAATTTTAAAAAGTTATCTTTTGTTCCAGTAAAAATGTTTGGCAATTATGACATATCCTACTTAGGATCCTACTGTAACGTTTGCAATGACCAAGGGTCCACCAAACACTGGAAGTCAATGCTGGGTTGCCATGGAGACCCAGCACTGACTGCAGCTGGTTCCAGCGCAGCAACCCAGCACTGACTGCCCAGGGGGGTGCAGATCACGCCTGGAGAGGGGCCTACAGAGAGAGAGGCAGGGTCTGATCCACAGCCTCTGTGGAAGCTGTTGATCAGCTGTTGCCTCTCTCTTTCTCTCTGGGTTTTGTCAGCAGCCTCCCCTCTCTTTCTCTCTGGGTCTCCAGGAGGGCTGCTGATCAGCCCTGCTGATCAGGCCCAGAAATAGGCCTGGAGATGCTGACTGGCATAGAAACGGACCAATCAGAACCAAATATGGGTGAAGTGTCAGGAGTCAATGGCTGCCTAGGAGGCAGAGTTTTTGACGCTAACTGGAATAGAAACCGACCAATCAGAACCTAATCTGGGTGAACTATGAAGGCAAAACCTAAGGTGGGGGCTGAGGAGGGGTTTTAAGGGTAACAGCTGTTTGGTGTCAGGTGTAAGAAAGCGGTTCACTTTTTTAATGACTGCTTTGGCAGTATAGTGCATATGGCTGGCTTTCAGTCCAAATACAGGGATTATGTGTTTTTGTCTGCCAAGAGCATCTCCTCCTGATGAAAAAGGGTTTTTCCCCCCACTTAAGCAATCCTATCCTATATAATCTATCTCTATACTACTAAAAGAATAATATGCTAATAAGACCAATTTGATCGGCCATCTTCTGGATGTCCGACTTCCTTCTGGACAAAGCCATGGTGGTGGGGGCTGAGGGAGAGGCTGTTAGGGGCGATCAGGCCGGCAGGGGGGGGCACTTCAGGG
>NW_006299245.1:5155435-5158630 GCF_000327345.1 Myotis davidii | reverse complement strand
CATCAAACACACTGCTGGTTTCAGGCCTAAACCAGCAGTTGGACATCCCCCAAGGGGTCCCTAATTGGAGAGGGTGCAGGCTGGGCTGAGGGAATTCCCCCCACAATGCATGAATTGGGGGATAGATCAGGCCGGCAGGGGAGGGCAGTTGGAGGCAACCAGGCCAGCAGGGGAGGGCAGTTGGGAACAATATCAGGCAGACAAGGGAGGGCAATTAGGCAGGCAGAGGCAGTTGGGGGTAAGAACAGGCCAACAGGGGAGAGCAGTTGGGGTGAGATCAGGCCGGCACAGGAGGGCAGTTAGGAACGATAAGGCAGGCAGGCAGGCAGGCAGGCAGAGGCAGTTGGGGGTGATCAGGCCAACAGGGGAGGGCAGCTGAGGGCAAGATCAGGTCGGCAGGGGAGGGCAGTTTGTGGCAATCAGGCAGGCAGGCAGGTGAGTGGGTAGGAACCAGCAGTCCCAGATGGCGAGAGGGATGTCTGACCGCTGGTTTCACGCCTAAACCAGCAGTTGGACATCCCCCAAGGGGTCCCTAATTGGAGAGGGTGCAGGCTTGGCTGAGGGAACCCCTGCACCCCCACCCTGTGCACAAATTTCATGCACCAGGCCACTAGTATTATATACGCATTATAAAACTATAATTAGAATCTGAAGATATTTTTGGAGTTGCAAATTTTTTTTTATTGTTTTCTTGGTAGTTGTGGTACAATTATTCATAAATTCTTCTACTTTCACTGGTGTTATAATAGCACATGGTTCAACTCTTTTAAAAGGGTTGTTCTCCACCCAAAGACTTTCAGCACTTTGGTGAATTTTGTATTTATTTTATACTATACCAAAAAAAGGCTTAAATAAGCTTGCTAAATAAAATAAATAAAGAAATAAATAAATTCATGTTGTCTATTCTTACTGTCCATATACCCAGTTTCTACACTATTCGATTGTTATTTCATGCATAAAATTGTGTGTCTCTAGGCAAAAATAATAAAGAGAGTAAATCAAAATTTAAATGCCAGGTTATAATTTCGTTATCTATGGACCAAAAATATAATTAAATAATAAAATATTTTATCCATTGACATTTTGTCAGAATTAGAAAACATAGTCATTGAAGATTTTTAGTCTGAATTTCTTATCAAATGCAACATAATTTTTTTCTGAATAACTATGAGAAGTTGTCAGTTTGTTCTTCTCTCAGACATGTGTAGGATAAAGGATTGATTACTTTATAAGGCAATTGGCATATTTAGAGGTAGAATTGTGTGTGTGTGTGTGTGTGTGTGTGTGTGTGTGTGTCTTATATTTCATTGAGTTGGCTCTAACGCCTAACATCCCTATGAATGAATGATGTCCACAATGTTCCGTCCTCAACAGCCTTGCTCAGCTCCCATAGACTAATGCCCATGGCTTCTTTTATGAAGCCAGTCCATCTCATATTTGCTTTTCTCTTTTTGCTGCTGCCTTCTATTTTTTCCAGCACTATTGTCTTTTTCAAAGAACCCTACCTTCCCATGATGTCCCCAAAGAAGGACAGCTTCAGTTATTTTTATACTTGCCTTCAGCAATGTTTCAGGCTTAATTTGCCTTGTTTGTCATTCTGGGGACCAGGGTATCCATAGAGCTTTCTTCAACACCATATTCCAAATGAGCCATTTTTTTCCTATCAGCCGTTTTTCACTTTCCTTTTGCATTCATACATAGTACAGTGATTCAGAATGAAAGATTGTGGATGATCTTAACCTTTTTCTCTAATGCCACATATTTGCTCTTGGTGATCAGTCCTAATTTTTCCATTGCTGCCCTTTTGAATCTTAGCCTTCTCTATGATTTCTTGGCTGCAGTCTTTGATTCAAATTGATGGCTGAACCAAGGTAAGGGAAATCTTAACAAATTTCATGTCTTTATTGTCTATGTTAAATTTGTATATTTCTTCCCTGGTCGTGACTTTTGGGTTCTTGATGTCCAAAGGTAGTTCTACTTTGGCACTTCCTTTTTCTACATTTATCAGAACCTCCTTCAAATAATCAGTAAGATAGCATCATCTACATATCTTAGGTTATTGACGTTTCTTCTACCAACTTCACTTCTCTTTCCTCTGAGGCTAGCCCCAGTTTATTTTATATATATATATACTAGAGGCCCGGTGCATGACATTTGTGCACTGGCAGGAGGATCCCTCAGCCTGGCCTGTGCCCTCTCATAGGGAGCAGGCCTAAGCTGGCAGGTGGACATCCCCCAAGGGGTCTTTAGCACTGCAACGGAGGCAGGAGAGGTTCCCACCACTGCCTCGCCAGCCCTGAGCCTGGCTTCTGGCTGAGCGGCATTCCCCCTGTGGGAGCGCCACACTGACCACTAGGTAGCTGCTCCTGCACTGAGCGTCTGCCCCCTGGTGGTCAGTGCACATCATAGTGACCAGTTGTTGGATTTGCATATTAGCCTTTTATTATACAGGAGTTTATTATTATAAACTGCATACAGTTTAAACAAATAGGGACATAAAATACACCCTTATCTGATACCTTTGCCTATGGGAAACCATACTGTTTCTTCTGTTTCTTTATATTGTGTCCTGACTGTGGCTTTCTGTCCCCGAGTAGAGGGTATACACCAGGAAAGTGAAGTGCTGAGACACAACCATTGTTTTTCAAGCAACCCATAATTTTTTATGATCAGAGGAGTCAAAGGCTTTACTGTAGTTTATAAAACATAGACTAATATTCTTTCAAAATTCGTTGGAGCACTCCAGTATTCCACAAATGCTTCAATTAGACCTTGAGTGTCTTTCTTTTCTGAATTCAGCATTTCTTTTCCAAATAAGGTAGAAGCCTTTGTTGCAATACCTTGAGCATCACTTTACTTGCATAGGCAATTAGATCACTTGTCCTGTAGTTGTTGCAATCCTTGGCATCTCCTTTCTTGAAGATTGGGGTGTATATTTCATGTTTCCAGGCTGGAAGCTTTAACTTTCATTTCTGTATTTGCTAATGCAGGCTTGTCAGGATTTTGACAGATTCTGTCTCAGTAGATTGAAGTAATTCTATGGGTATCCCATCTACCCTTAGTGATTTTTTCCCCCAATCCTTACTGAGTAACTTTCATTTCACATGCAGGTTTTTCATCATGGGAATCTTCTTCAAATATATCTGTCATCCTATTGTCACTTCTGTACAGTCTTTCAGTATACTGTTTTCACCT
>NW_006299245.1:5153212-5155115 GCF_000327345.1 Myotis davidii | reverse complement strand
GGTTAAAAAAGTTGAACAGTGCAAATCTGTGTGTGTTTTCTTTATGTTGGACTTTAAATCCACCAGGAATGTTATATACATTATAATTTGGCACTATAATTCTTTTTGTCCTTTTCTTCAATTTTACTCTAATGTTTGATATTACCAGTTCATGGTCCATACCACAATCTACTCCTGGCCTTGTTTTGGCAAAGAGAACACAGCTTCTCCATCTCCTGCTTCCAATTACATATTCTATTTGATTTCAAAATTGGCCATCTGGTTTGGTTGTTTGAAACATGTGTTTGCCATGGACAGGTTGTTGGCTTCACAAAAATCCATGAGCCAATCTCTTGTTTAATTTCTGACCTCTTGTCCAAATTTTCTGATAACATGCATACTGCTTTGTGTATTACTTTTACACAATTATAGTCCCTATAATTATTAGTTCTTATTTCAGTGTGTGATCAATATCTTCTTAGATATTTGCATAAAAGCTTTTAATTTTATCTTCTTCAGCTTATGTAGTTAGAACATAGGCTTGAATGGTGGTTATGTTGGTAAATTTTCCAAGAAATCTGACTGATTTTATTTGATCAAAACTTATACTGTAGCCCATAACTGTCTGTATTAATCTTGACTCAGAATTAAAGCAACTTCATTTCTTCTGAGTTTAACATTTCCAGAGTATAACACTTTGCAGTTGCCCCTCCCTGTCTTTTCATGGCTTTATGGTTCATTTTGTTTTTAGTGGTGAATAACATTCCATTGTCTGGATATACCATAGTTTATTGATCCACTCATCTACTGAAGGATATCATGATTGCTTCTATGTTTTGATAATAGTGAATAAAGGCACTCTAAATATCCACGTACAGGTTTTTGTGTTGACATGAGTTTCAAATGATTTGAGAGCACAATTGTTGTATCATATTGTAAGAGTATGTTTAATTTTTAAACTGTCATATGGTTTTTCAAAAGTGATTACACCAATATGTATTCCCGCCAGCAATGAGTAAGAGTTCCTGTTGATCTACATTCTTACCAGCATTTGGCATTGTCAGTATTTTAAATTTTAGCTATTGCAATAGGGGTGTAGTATTATGTTATTTTTTAATTTTCAATTCTCTAATAAAATATGATAGCAAAATTTTATATGCTTATTTCTTATGGTATCTGCTTTGGTAAGGTATCTGTTCAGATCTTTGCCCATATTGAATGGAATTGTTTATTTTATTGTTGAGTTTTAAAGGTTCTATGAATATTCTGAAATATAGTACTTTATAAGAGATATTCTTGAAATAATTCATTTTAATCCGTGGCTAGCCTTATTTTCTTTTCGTCGCCTTTTATAGAGCAGAAGATTTTAATTTTAATGAAGAATAACATTTCAATTATTTCTTCCAAGGATCATGCTGTTGGTATCCTATTTAAATAGTCATTGTCAAATCCAAGGCCATGTATAGTTTCTTCTCTTCTAGAACTTTTATAGTTTTTCATTTTATATTTAGCTTTATGAACCATTTTGGCAAATATTTTTTCCAAAATATAATATGTGAGCTTTTTCTGTTTGTTTTTTTTAATTGAAATCATTATTATTGAAAGTATTACTTATGTCCTTTTCTCCCCCATTGACCCCTTCTTGCTCACCCCAACCCCTTTGCCCCAGGCCCTTACCACCCCACTGTTTGTGTCCATGACTTATGTATACATGCATACAAGTTCCTTGTGAGGCGAACGTGATAACCACTACACTACGGAAACCACTGCATACAAGTTCCTTGGTTGATCTCTTTCCACTGCCCACCCGCCCCTACCTTCCCTCTGAGATTCCACACTTGGCTCCATGATTCCATGTCTCTGGATCTATTTTGTTCATCAGTTTATTTTGTTCATTAGATTCCACATATGAGTGATACATGTA
>NW_006299245.1:5152463-5152956 GCF_000327345.1 Myotis davidii | reverse complement strand
TTATATTTAGCTTTATGAACCATTTTGGCAAATATTTTTTCCAAAATATAATGTGTGAGTTTTTTCTGTTGTTTTTTTTTTAATTTAAATCATTATTATTGAAAGTATTACTTATGTCCTTTTTTCCCCCATTGACCCCTTCTCGCTCACCCCGACCCCTTTGCCCTAGGCCCTCACCACCCCACTGTTTGTGTCCATAACTTATGTATACATGCATACAAGTTCCTTGGTTGATCTCTTTCCACCACCTACCCACCCCTACCTTCCCTCCGAGATTCCACAATTTGCTCCATGATTCCATGTCTCTGGATCTATTTTGTTTATCAGTTTATTTTGTTCATTAGATTCCACATATGAGTGATACATGTATTTCTCTTACTGGGTTATTTCGCTTCACATAATACTCTCCCTGATTAGGCTAATTACAACTGATGAAATTGTAGCAGTAATTAAAAAACAAAACCAAACCAAAAACACACACAAAAAAAACATA
>NW_006299245.1:5148739-5151208 GCF_000327345.1 Myotis davidii | reverse complement strand
CGCATGCATGAGGCCACCATTGGATGTTTCTCTTTCTCACGCTCCCTTCTTCTGTCTCTAAAATCAATAAAAACATATATTTTTAAAACTATTTTAAAAAGACATAATAAGATATCACTTCATACTTGTCAGAATGGTTACCGTGAACAAATCAACAAACTACAGGTGCTGGCAAGGATGTGGAAAAAAAAGAACCCTAGTACACTGCTGGTGGTAATTCAGACTGAAGCAGCCATTGTGAAAAACAGTATGGAGTTTCCCCAAAATATTAAAAATGGAACTTCCATTTGACTCAGTGATCCCACTTCTAGGAATATATCCCAAGAAACCCAAAACACCAATAAGAAAGAATGTATGCAACCCCATATTCATAGCAGAACAATTTGCAATAGCTAAGATCTGGAAACAGCCAATTGCCCATTAGCCGATGGGTGACTAAAAAAAGCTGTGGTACATTTACACAATGGAATACTATACAGCAGTAAAAATGATGGATCTCTTATCCTTTGAGACAGCATGGAGGGACCTGGAAAGCATTTGGGTAATTTTTGTGAAGGATATAAATTCTATATCTACTTTTTTTTTTTAAATGTGGATCTTTTTTTTTCATCATTTGTTGAAAAAAATCTTTGTTCTTTTTTTAAATCAGATGATTATTTCTGAGCTCTGTTTTGTTCCATTGATATATTTGTCTATTCTTTCACCAATACCACACTGTCCTGATGACTATATATTTTAGAACGCCTTGAAATAGTGTCAGTTTTCTAACTTGATTCTTCTGCAATACTGTATTGGCTATCCTTTTTTCTTTTGCCTCACTACATAAGATGTAGAATAAAATTTTCAATATCTACAAATTACTTGCTGGGATTTTACTTTGACTTCATTAAATTTATTAATCAAGTTGTGAATAACTGCCATTTTTACAATGCTGAGTTTTATTCATGATCATGGCTAAGCTTTACATTTATTTAGTACTTTGGTTTGTTTCATCAGAATTTTGTAGTTTTCCTCACATATACTTGTATATATATATATATTCTATACCTATGGCTAAGTATATAGCCATATATACTTATTCTATATTTATGGCTAAGTATTTCACACTGTGGGTGCTAATGTAAGTTATATTGTGTTTTTAATTTCAAATTTCAGTTGTGCATTGCTGGTAATGTAGGAAAGAGGTTTACTTTTATTAACCTTATATTTTGTGACTTTGCTATAAATGCTTATTAGTTATAGGTTAGTAGGTGATTTATAAACAAGAAACATCCAATGTGCAGGCAATCAATAAAAACTTCCAAAAGGAGGACTACATATAGTTGCATCCATCACACTATGTAATAAAATGTCTTGTGAAGTATTCACTCATTCCCAATACTGTGTTCCCTTTCAAACTGCATCTCTCCTAGCTATGTCATGGTATCTTAAATTGTAGTATTACCATGTCAGTGAGAAAAATATGGATGGCCCTGTGAAGCATAAACAGACCTTCATATTAAAACTTATTTTTTCACCTTTAGCAATGGTTTGTAAATCAACAAAGTAGAAAATAGAAAATACCCGTGTTCACAACTGTTTCATGAGTAGAATTATAGGCAACTATAGACTAATGTCCACATCATGTTATTTGAAAAAAAATAGAGTAGTCTGTGACTTTCATGTTTTCCCTTTGCCAGCCAGTGTTTTTATAGCATCCTACTGCAAGTATCACCACTTAAAATAACTCAGTGGAGATTTCAACAGACTATCCAAATCTATTAACCTATAAATTTATTTTGCTATGCCAGCTATTTCACAACTGTTTCATGAGTAGAATTATAGGCAATTATAGACTAATGTCCACACCATGTTATTTGAAAAAAAAATAAAGAATAGTCTGTGAGTTTCATGTTTTCCCTTTGCCAGCCAGTGTTTCTATAGCATCCTACTACAAGTATCATCACTTAAAATAACTCAGTGGAGATTCCAACTGACTATCCAAATCTATTAACCTATACATTTATTTTGCTATGCCAGGTACATAGGGTTCTATAGTATAAACTCTGTGCTACTTACATAAACTTTAGTCATTAAGTTTAAATCAAAGTTTTGGTTTAACAGTAGTTTACCATATTATTTTATACCTTTCCTGATGATCACAAATTTGGAAAAGGCTTACAACCATCCATGTTGTTTCCAGGACTAATTCATAGACTCAACGTAACATAGGCATGCAATGATGACAAAAAATACTTTTAAAGTTAAACTTTGTCATAAGTTAATTTCTCTAGAAAATAGATTCTGATACTTTCATGCAAAAATTATATTAGAAAATTATGTATGAACTAGAGGCCCGGTGCACGGAATTCGTGCATGGGGGTGGGGGACGGCTAAACTGGCAGTTGGACATCCCTCTCACAATCCGGGACTGCTGGCTCCTAACTGTTCACCTGTCTGCCTGCCTGATAGCCCCTATCTGCCCCCCCC
>NW_006299245.1:5136031-5147456 GCF_000327345.1 Myotis davidii | reverse complement strand
AAATATAACATAGTATTTGACAGAATAGGTGCAAAGTGAATTCTTATTAAAATGAATTTAGTTCTATTTTGCTTCTTTAATTTCTGATCCCATTTTTTTTTTCATCTCCTACATTTTTCTCTGGCCACTTATTTTTTATGAAAGATTTCTTAGCAATTAACATAGTATTTGACAGAATAGGTGCAAAGTGAATTCTTATTAAAATGAATTTAGTTCTATTTTGCTTCTTTAATTTCTGATCCCATTTTTTTTTTCATCTCCTACATTTTTCTCTGGCCACTTATTTTTCTTATGAAAGAACTAGTGTTGTGTTATTTTTGTCATCTCCTAAAAAATAGAATCCCAAGGCTCTGTAAACACTGGTTTGATGATGCTTTCCAGAATATTAAGCTTTTATTGACTTTTAAGTCTAAATAAGTAAATTAAGATGACCCTAAGCCATTATATTTCTCCTGTGCTCATCCTCATTGTTGATTTGCTTTCGGTTTTCCTTTTTTCTTTTTAAAGGTGGTCATTTATCATTACTTGACAGCAAGGTTCAATGTATAGCAGAAAATAATTCCTGTAATAATTGGAGAATGGAAAGCTTAATGATTATAAAATAAAAGAATAACAAGGGTTAACATGGAAAGTAAATTAGTGAAATATGAAGTAAATGGCATATCTTTAATTAGATATTTTATGTTAATATTATTTTATGTGTTAAAAAGTAAAATTAATTATCTTCTGCTCATATGTGCTCAAGTCTACCTGGTGACTTTTTCCGACCATAGATTAATTTCTCAAAAAATGTATAGATTATGATGGATTTTAAAAATAATATATAAAAGGAATACATTTTCTGCTCACTAATGTATTGTTACCGGAATCAGTTAATTCAGTGAAAAAGTGACATATCAGAAAAATACAAAGTGTCTGTAAAGTACGAAGGGACAATAGAAATAAATGGTCTTGTAGAATAATGAACAGCACTGCGTCACATTTGTACTTATTGTCTTAGTCCATTTGGGCTGTTACAACAAAATGCCATAGATTGGGTGGCTTACAGACAACAGAAATCTATTTCTCACAGTTCTGGAGACTGGGAAGTCCAAGACAAAGTGCTGGCAGATTCAGTGTCTGGTGAGCCTACTTTCTGGTTCATAAACTGCCATCTCCTATCTGTGTCCTCACATGGCAGAGGGTGCGAGGGGCTCTTTCATAAGGGCATTAATCACATTCAGAAAGGTTCCATTCTCATTAACTAAATACCTCCCAGTGACCCACACCCTCATTCCATCACAAGTGGGGGTATAGGATTTCAACATATGGACATGGATTCTGGGACGACACAAACATTAAATCTATAGGACTTATATATAAAGCAGTTGGATAGCAGACTGCTTTTGTTCTGCCCCTCCCCATCCCTGAGAAAACATTAAGCCAACTGAGATGTGACTGTAATTAGATCAGGGGACTAGATAGAAAGCTTTTATATTTATCTTTTTGGCAGTAAATCTAGTTCTTGTTCTGTTACACTCCTCTTTCACTTGTGTTAGTTCTTTTTTTGTGTGTGGGGAGGAGTGTAGTAATAATTAGTAAGAAGAGTTTAAATAAGACTCATTACATAGTACTATTTATAAACAAAACGCAAGAACATATTTTCTAAAACTTATAATATAGAAAATGTATATAAGTTGGAGAAAAATTAATTGGTCCTATGTTTCAGGTGAACAGGAAAATACAACCTACTAGAAATTTTTCTGAGACTTCAAAGGTGTAGAAGTTTTCTAAGGTAAAAGGCCTTTGAACATATGGTATCCAGAGAGAAAAGTGCCCTTAAGAATGACTGAGGGTAGAGTCAATCGCTTAAGGCTTGAAAAATTGTGCATCAAACATATGAATAACAGTGATCTAAACCTCACCCTTAGGAATTTCTTTAAAGGGAAATTGTCTAATATATTACTATATAAGAGTTATCAATGATTGTTATTTTGTGATAAATTAAGAAAATCACTTGAAAGTTTGCCATCTTTCTGGGAAATGGAAATCTTATTGGAGTTTTCTTGTTTAAGCTTTGTTTTGACAGATACCTCATTTTGACAGAGGTTCAAATACCAATTCCCTTGTGAAGCACAAACATATGTGTGATACACTATGTTGGGTGAAAGACATGTAAATATATACAAAAACATGCACTTTTTCTGCTCTTGAAGAATATGTAAACTGAAAGTAAGAGCAGGCATAACCCAATACTGTAACAAATGATACAAAATAACATATAGCAAGATACAGATATTTTTCCAGATCTATCAGACTTTAATAGAGAACTAGATTAATTCTGACAGGGGAAAAGTTTTCATGGTGGCAGAAGGATTTAAATTGGGATTTCCACCTTGGAAAATCTGGATTTAAGGAGGATTAATATTCTGGGGGAAATGGATTATGAGGGCCCAAAACACTAAATCAGGAAGATGAAAAGTATATGTGGTGAATTTTGTTCAGATTGTTTAAAACTAAAATTCAGTGAGAAGGAAGAATGACAGCTACTTTGGAGTACAGTTGTGGAAAGATTTTAATGGTCAAGTTATGAATTTCTGGTTTAAGCATTGAGACAGGAAGTTTTACTGATTATGACAATAAATAACCAAAGTTAAATAGACATTACTTTGATATATAAGGTTAGAAAATAGATTTTGTTTGTAACAAATACTTACAAAACTGTAGGATTTTGACTTTATATATCTGAATCTAATTTCTTTACTGTACCCTACAGGAAATTTTCATTTATTTAATGCTGCAGGTTTGGATCTGTGGACAAAGTTATGGAAAATGTTTGATTAATTTTTATTTTGTTGCATTTGACTTGATCAATTTTGACCTTGAAAACAAATCTCTAGAACTTGGGGGTACTGAGATGGTTTGCCTATGGAAGGAATCCCCTTGGATCTTCTCTGTTAGAACATTTCAATGTCAATCACAATGAATGTCCTCAGGATGTGGTTTAGGTCTTTAGGAGAATGCTTTGACAAATTGCTGTGAAGAGTATCTTCCACTATACTTCACAAAAAGTTTGGTGGGGTTACAGCAAGAAATAGATGGGTATAGCTATAATAATTATTCTGGTGTAAACTCACTGGTAAGTGATTTCACTTAGGTCATCCTAGTTAACAACCAAATTCTACCAACCAAATTGTTACCAAACTAATTCTAGAAGATTCTTTCTGAAAGCTCTGCCATCTTGCTTTTCAGCTATTTCTAGGGCTTTACAGCATAGTAATCTCTGAATAAGAATACAAATGTTTGGTTCCTAAGGAAAAGTGTGTTTATACACACTCCAAAATTTTTTTATCCAAAATTCTACATCTCTTGACCTTGGTAAGATATACCCTAAAAGGTCTTCCTTTATTCTGTTATGTCTGAGGATGCCATAAATAGGAAAATTCATTAAAAGTTTCAAAGAAGCAATGCAAACTTCAGATTCTACTTCCAGTGAAATAACATTCAAGGCCAAAATTAAAAAGAAAATTTTGTAATACCTTCTCTAGCTTTTCAAAAAATATATGCATTCATGTATAAGAAAGTATGATGAATAATATACTTTTAGCATGTGTTTATTTCAAATGGCACTGGAAAAAAGAAATATAACACTTTAGGTATTTAACATTAAATAATTATTATACGAAAGATATAATAACTCTACTCACATTGCCCTACTATTAATGAACATAATCTTGGAATAAGGTAATTAAGTTCCAACCTCAGCTGTCCCTCCTATCTCTTTTTAGCTTTAACTCTCATATATGTTCATTTAAGAATAAAATGGCAAATAAAAATATTATTTTTGAAAGAGACTATAGAGCAATATATAATTATTTATTTGTAACTGGAGAATAGAACAATAGGTACATTACTGAATCAAATATTTCATTTATTTTTTCTACTTTGGTCCTTGTGGTATGAGCCTGAATGCAGAAAATGGGAGAGCCAACGTAAGTACATAAATTCAAGAGGAAAGTGAAAATTTAGACCCTTAAAGAATAATTAGTGGAAATCTGATTATGTCACTAGAGAGAATCTTAGTGACCAATGGAATTTAGTTTTGAAACACATTTTATCTGAAATAGAGGAATAAAATGTAAAATAAAAATACAATTTAGAAAGCAGATTGATTTGGGTTGATAAAAACACAAACATGAATTTTAAATATTCTAGATATACATCAACTTATCCTCATAATAAGTGAGAAATAAACTGAAACACTATTTTTAAATGCTAACTTACTTCTATTATTATTCATCACTTTATTCAAAATTATAATTTGGATATTTAGCAAATGAATAAAATGTCAAGTGTTAGAATTAAAAAGTTAGTTGTTCATCCAGTTGCTTGTAGAAAAACTATCATTTAGTGATGTGTCAACAGAAAATATAAGTTAGAACCTAAGCTTTATATACGCACATACACAAATATAAAATACACCGGAGACAATAAGTAAAGAAGGAGAGAAAGAAGGAGAAAACATTCAAGAGAAGTATTTTTTAGTTACCTCA
Organism: Myotis davidii; assembly: GCF_000327345.1. NCBI lineage: Eukaryota > Metazoa > Chordata > Mammalia > Chiroptera > Vespertilionidae > Myotis > Myotis davidii. The sequence goes on along the minus strand of NW_006299245.1, from coordinate 5,142,924 downwards.
TTTTTTACCTAAAAGACTTCATGAAGAAAAAAGCCAGGGTATCTGACATAGCTGGTCTTTGTTATAATATTCCATCTAATTATCTTTTTCTTTCAATAACCTTCTCACCCTCGAAATGCTCTCTGATACATTCTTGAGATTTCTCTCAAGCTCTAAAATAATCTAATATAAATATATTCTAAAATATATTTATAGTTATATTTCAACACAATGTTAGGTTTTATTAAAATATTCCTTCAGTCTGATGGGTCAAAAATATTTAAATAATTTATTTTAAAAGCGTTATTGTAATAATTCTTAGACATGGCAGCCATCAGTTTTAATCATGTGATTCCTTGGGGAGTCATTGTCTTTTACATTTATTTTTTGTTAAGCAATGCATGATTAATAATTTTTTAATTGTCAACATCCTAATGAAATTACTTTTTTAAATTAGAGACATTATCTTGACAATCTTGTTTTACTAATTTTTTCCAGAAAGCATTTTAATAAAACCTTTCACTTCAACACTTTTGAACAAATACTATTTGTGTAAAGAGATGGTTGATTGGGATCTGATAGGAAATGGTTTTTTAGCCCAAAATTCTTTAAGCATTTTGAACAGAAGGCCAGAAAACAGCTGTGAAGAATCCCCTCAGAGGTTGTAAAGCAAAAGCCCATTATGACCTCAGTATCTAAGGCAGTGAAAAATCAGGAAATCAAATATACAAATGGGAGTTACCATGTTTATATGGAGATTAGCCATTCAAGGTATAGGATATAATTTATTTATTAATACACAACAAAGAGAAAACTATAGCTTTTATTTGACAAAAAGCATGAATCTTTTATCTTAATATAAAAAATTACAGTATTTTCTGTTAAGTCCTATGCACAAAATTGCTATACATAGCTCTAACCTATGAGTGCCATTATTAAATGATATTTAGGGTTTTTTCACCTGTATCTGGATAGAGGCGTTCCTTTCTTAAAGCTGTATGATTCAGATAAATTCATCTTAAATATAAACCTAATTAATAGAACAATAGTTGGACTATCTTATCTATCAATTGGCAAGGATAAGCACAATGCACTTAGCAATTTGGCTGACTTGGAAAGATATTTGGCACAGAAGTATAAGGGCCAACTTAATTAAAGGACGCAATATTCCTATATAGGCTTAAATAACATTGATCTTAACAAAGCATAATTAAATTCTGTAGTGACCTTTCAAATGAGTATTGCAGCCTATTGTAAATCATGCACTGATATTGTGCATTTAGAAAATAGCTTCAAATTATTTTGCTACAGACAGAAGGGCACTACAGTCACTTATTTAAAAGAAAATAATGATTTTATTAAATATACATTAGTGTACATCTAGTAGTTGTGATAGCAGATATACTTACAAATACTTTAATTTATATAAAAATCATTTACTTAAAAAATACTCCTCATCAGTTGCAAAAATTGCATGGGAATTAAAAATGTGAACATAGATAAAAGGGTGATGAAGGCCTGGGGTGGGGTGGAAACTGGGTGGTGGGGGGCAATATGGTGGAAATAACGGGAGATATCTATAATATTATGAACAATAAACTAATTTAATAGTATGAATTTTCTTAATGAATGGATCAAAATTAAAGAGAAACACAGTCAATGTGATAGTGTATTCATAGGCAAGAATTTAAAAGCAGAATGCAACAAAAATTTACTTTCGTTAACCTTTAGAAAGAACAATGTTTATTTTATGCTGTGGTTTTTTAAAGGTTCTTGACTGTCCTCAACTCAAAACACCCAAGTACTAGGAAATAGAAAGTTGCATTGTTTATACCTAATTGTAAATACAAATGGCTAATATCCCAAGAGTCACACTACCTTTTGTTTCTGATTTTTAAATTGTTTTAATGAAGAGGGGGCCAAATATAACATTCTGAGTTATTTTACTGATTTTGCAACCTCTCATTTGTAGAAAGGAGGATATCACAGCAATTCCCCATAAATGACTCTATCACTTCACTCATGTCTAAAATATTTTTATAGCTTGGCCATGGCCCAGACACCTAACAGCAAGAATACTGACAGAACTCTGCATTTAGAACTGCCTGGCTGCATTCAAACCTTTAAAATTCACTGAAGGGTGGGCTCATCCATGGAAAAAATAGCAGTGTTATGGATCATCAGGCAACTCAATGTTTCATATGTTCTGGTTTCCCCAGCCTCGATAGTGTTACTTTAAAAAGTGTACACAAATATACATGTACATGCCCAAAATAACATTATTTGAATTTCGGAATCATTAACATGGAAATCAATAAACTATATAGTATTTCAGCCAAATTCAGGGAAAGACATTTGAAATTGCTTTAAAAATGACCATAGCAGCTAATTACATAAAGAGGTTACAACCTGTGAGGAGTATGCTAAGTGAATATGTGAATTCTCTCATGAAATGCTCCAATTGCCTTGTGAGATATGTTTAAAAATTATTCTATATTAGAGGCCCGGTGCATGAAATTTGTGCAGGGGGAGGGAGGTCCCTCAGCCCGGTCTACACCCTCTCCAATACAGAACCCCCTAGGGGATGTCCGACTGCCTCACAATCCAGGAAGGCTGTCTCCTAATCATTCGCCTGCCTGCCTGCCTGATCACTTTTTCCTAGTCTCTGGATCTATTTTTGTCCATCAGTTTATGCTGATCATTATATCCCACATATGAGTGAGATTATGTGATATTTATCTTTCTCCAACTGGCTTATTTCGCTTAGTATAATGCTCTCAGGTCCATCCATGCTTTTGCAAATGGTAAAAATTCCTTCTTTTTTATAGCAGCATAGTATTCCATTGTCTAGATGTACCACGATTTTTTAATCCACTCATCTGCTGATGGGCACTTAGGTTGTTTCCAAATCTTAGCTATTATAAATTGTTCTGCTATGAACATAGGGGTGCATATGTCCTTTCTGATGGGTGTTTCTGGTTTCTTGGGATATATTCCCAGAAATAGGGTCAAGTGGGAGTTCCATTTTAATTTTTTAAGGAAACTCCACACTGTTTTCCACAGTGGATGCACCAGTCTGCATTCCCACCAGCAGTTTTTCTCCATATCCTCACCATACTCCTTGTCTGTTGATTTGTTGATGATAGCTATTCTGACAGGTGTGAGGAGATACCTCATTGTGGTTTTAATTTGCATACCTTAGCTAATTGGTGACTTTGAGCATGTTTTTATGTCTCTCAGCCTTCTGTATGTCTTCTTTCAAAAAGTGTCTATTTAGGTCCTTCGCCCATTTTTTGACTGGATTGTTTATCTTCCTTTTGTTAAGTTGTATGTGTTCCCTGTAAATTTTGGAGATTAGGTTCCCAGCAGCATTTATTAAAGATACTGTCTTGACTCCATTGCAATATAATGTAGAGTATTTTCACTGCCCTAAAATTATTTTTTAAAAATAATTGTTTAAAGATATATTTCTCATGTGTGAATTCATTATTTCCATCTTTATTGATATATTTTAGATAATGTGCATGCACAAAGCCATATGTTCCAATACACACCAAAATGTATATTGTATTTTGGAAATAATCTGAAATTTGTAGTTGAATTAGAAAGCCAGCTCTACACTAGCTTGGGACAACATATATCTATTTAAAATAGGAATAATAAACATTATGTTTCAGTATTTTCAAGATGAGTATATGAGAAGTGTATGCAAAGTGCTTGGCATATAGATTCTCTTTGTTAATATAAATAATTATGTTACAGAAATCAGAGGAGTGTCCAGAACACTTTCAGGAATACATACATTAAAGCTACTATTTTTGCTCTGGCATTGATTTTTCTGTCAGACTCTCAACTTCTCTTTGATAACTCCGGAATTATTTAACCAGAGTTTTCATGTGAATTAACCAGTAAGCAGTTTATGCTACTCTATTAAGTGTATTAAGGTGATGAGTCCCCATTGTAGTAAGAAAACGATGTGATGATCATTTAAGAAAATGCAACATACATAGTCACCACAGGCATTTTAGCTTTATTTATTTGTTCTGTTCCATATTCCCAGCTGATGTTTCTTATATCTAATTATACTCAAACTAGAGGCCTGGTACACCAATTCATCACCAGTTGGGTCCCTTGGCCTGGCCTGCAGGATTGGGCTGAAACTGGCTGTCTGACATCCCCCAAGGGGTCCCGGATTGCAAGAGGGCACAGGCTAGGCCGGAGGACCCCACTGGTGCATGATCAGGGCCTAGGAAGGACACGGGAGGTTGGCCAGCCAGGGAGTGATCACAGGAGGGCTCCAGGGTGTGTCCAGCCCATCTCAATCAGTCCCAATTGGCTGAACCCCAGCAGCAAGCTAACCTACCTGTTGGAGCGTCTGCCCCCTGGTGATCAGTGCATGTCATAGTTAGCAGTTGAGTGGCCTTAGCATATCATTAGCATATTACACTTTGATTGGTTGATCGGATGACTCAGGACAACTGGACACTTAAACATATTAGGCTTTTATTATATAGGATTTGAGAATAGACTTTTAATGTGTAGTCACAGAACATAGAACAGAGAAAAGGGCTTGCCTCTTTTCCTATGAGTCAAGTGTTTGAAAGCTTCTCTGTTCTTATTTTTTTTAAATCTTTATTGTTAAAAATATTATAGATGTCCCCTTTTCCCTCCACATTATCCCCTCCACCTTCCTCCCGCCCCCCTCCTTAGGCCTTCACTGCACTATTGTGGGTCTATGGGTTATGCATATATGCATATAAGTTCTTTGGTTAATCTCTTTCCACCTACCTCCAACTCTTTCCTTCTGGAATTCATCTGTCTGTAGCATGCTTCAATGTCTCTGGATATATGTTGTTTGTCAACTTATTTTGTTCATATAAGTGAGATTATGTGATATTTTCCATTCCTGGTTGTCATATTTTGCTTAGCATAATAATCTCTAGATTCCTCCATGCTGTCTCAAAGGGTAAGATATTCTTATTTTTTACAGCTGCATAGTATTCTGCTGTGTAAATATACCACATCTTCCCTTGTTCTTATATTTAAAAAGAGGTTTTCTTTCATTGATGCAGTTCATAGCATGTGCACATGTTTTATTAACCATGGCATTAGTCATAAATATGCATATTAAACAAATTTATTTATTTATTTATTTATTTATCATCACCATTTCTCTCCTCTATGTCATCTTTCATCTACATCCAACACCCTCTCCCCCACAGTAATCACTACACTATTGTTCATGTCCATGAGTTCTTTTTTTTTTTTCTCTTTTTTGCTCTATCCCTCCACCTGAAAAAACAAACAAATTCCTTTTGTTTTTGGTCTGCTTGCACTAAGGAAAATTGATGGAAGGTAAGAATTCATTATACAAAGGACTATAGAATTGAGGTTGCTTAAAATATCCTATATAATAAAAGCCTAATATGCTAAGTGTCTGGTCGGCCAGTCAGCTGTTCAGCCAATCAAAGCATAATATGCTAATGATATGCTAAGGTCACTCAACCGATCACTATGACATGCACTGACCACAAGGGGCAGACAGTCGACTGCTCAACCAGTCGCTATGATGTGCACTGACCACCAGGGGCCAGATGCTCAGACCAGTAGGTTAGCTTGCTGCTGGGGTCTGGCCAATTGGGACTGAGTGAGACGGGCCTGACAAAACCTGGAGCCCTCCCGTGGTCCCTCCCTGACTGGCCAACCTCCTGTGTCCCACCCCCCCACTACACAGGAGCTTCTCTCTGGTGGTCCGTGTGCTCTCACAAGGGGAGTGCCACTTAGTCAGAAGCTGGTCTCATGGCTGGCGAGCACAGTGAGCATAGTGGCAGTGGCAAGAGCCTCTCCCGCCTTGGCTGTAGGCAAGCGGTAAGGAGCGAAGGGTCCCAGACTTCGACAGCCCCGAGTGTGAGAGGGATGTCTGACTGTCGGCTTATGCCCGATCCCCCTAGGACATCCCCTGAGGGTTCCCGGACTGTGATAGGGTGCAAGCTGTGCCAAGGAAAACCCCCCATTGCATGATTTTCATGCACTGGGCCTCTAGTAGTTAGATAAAAAATAGAAATGTATTTAATAAAATTTACTGAAAGTTAATTAATACATCCTGATATTGCAAAATCAGATATGAAAATGCCTGTGATTTATATGTCATTCTGTTTTTATTTATTTATTTATTTTTTATTGAAACTGTCATAGATATCCTCCATCCAACCTCTCCCCCCCTTAGTCCCACTCAAGCCAGCGCCTGCCCCACCCCAGGCCTTCCCCACACTAACGTCTGTGTCCATGGGTTTATGTATGCATGCATGTATGTTCTTTGGATAATCACTTCCTGTCCCCTCTTCCTCCTCCCCTCTGAAACCCTGCAATTCTGTTACATGTATTCATGTCTCTAAACCTATTTTTTACCTCAGTTTATTTTGTTTATTAGATCCTACATATAAAGGAAATTGTGTGATATTTGTCTTTCTCTAACTGGCTTATTTTGATTAGCATAATAATCTCAAGGTCCATCCATGCTGTTGCAAAGAGTAAGAGCTCCTCTATTTTCAGCTACATAATATTCCATTGCATAAACGTACCACAGATTTTTTTATTTACTCCTCTACCTATGGACACTTGGGCTGTTTCCAGATCTTAGCTATTGTAAATAACACTGCTATGAACGTATGAATACGTACATTCTTTCTGATTAGTGTTTTGGGATTCATAACAAGAATTAAAACATTGAAACATTACATATTCCTTTGCTGCTATATTGTCATACATCTAGATAAACTGTTACTTGGCTAAAAATACAGTGAGTAGTAATAATTTACATATATTTGCCCAGGTATCCATCACTGTTTGGGTTGTTTTTCATTGGTTGGTTTCCCCTGAGGAAAATCTAGAGTCCACTTTTTCTACCATCCTTT
>NW_006299245.1:5131105-5135969 GCF_000327345.1 Myotis davidii | reverse complement strand
AAGTGACTACTTCATAGTGGGCCACTCATTACTTTTAAAAATATTTATTGAATGTATTGTGGCAACATTTTTAATAAAATTATATAGGCCTCGGGTGTACAACTCTATAGTACATGATATGTATATTGAGTTTTGTGCCCACCACCCCAAGTCAAGTCTCCTTCTATTACAATTCATTCATCCCACCTTTACCCTTTTCATTTTTATTATATCTTCCATTGCTGAATATCTCTGACTTAAATCACAACTGAAAAACAAAACAAAACACAAAAAACACAACATCAATTGTTTTTCAATTTTCCAAAATATATTTTCCTGTCATTTTTATCTAAATGTATCTAATATCTATCAAAAGATAAATATATGTTTGTATATGTATATGTGTATTTATATATGTACTAGAGGACTGGTGCATGAAATTCGTGCATGAGGGGGTCCCTTAGCCCAGCCTGCAACGACGCAAGTGTCTCCCCCCCACACCCGGCTGCTCTGTGCTCACTGCCCAGAGGCCCTTCGTGGCTGGGGTGGATGCTTGCCTTGTTGCCATTGCGATGAAGCAAGCATTCTGCCAGGCTGCTCATGCGGCCTGCTCTCAGCAGCTACCTCCTGCCCCCCCACCAGAACTGGGAGACTTCCACGGGGCTGAAAGGACTGGGTGCCGCCATCTTGTGGCTATGGGTGCTGCCATCTTTGTGACAAAGCGATGGTTAGTTTGCATCTTAACCTTTTATTAGATAGGATATTTATATATTGTGTTCATGTCTACATCTAATATGACTAGGAAGTTGTTAAAATTACCTACAGGAGAATTTATAGACAGAAAAGGAGGGCAAAATCCTCTAGCCAATAAGTGAATACGTGACTGAATGAGTGACACTTGAGATTATTGATGACTTAGATTTTGACAGCTTTATGAGAGCTACTTGGTAAGTTTCCTATTGTTTTACTGTGGTGGACATGGAACTAGCTAAAAATAATATTGGCATAAAAACTAGTACTCATATGATTTTAGAATCTCTAAGAACATAATAAAAAAATCAATAATTTCTGTTAAATAGAAACCTGTGTGTGATATAGTCTCAGAAACTCTGAGCTGACTCTACCTGTTAACAGAGTCAATGTTTCCATATTGTCTGGGTGTCTTCCAGGTAAAATTGGCTGAGCCTGGTCTGTATTAGTGGTTCTATAACAGCAGAATTGCATCTGGAGACCATACGCACACTTTCTTTCTTAACAATATTCACTTGGTTGTATTTATTGAACTTAGAGAAGTGCTGAGTGAGTCATGGCAAGTTGCCTGTCAAGTGAAAGGTGCCATCCAGCCTAGGGGAAGTCAGCAAAGGGACTCAATATCTTCCTTTATATGTGAGCATCTGGTAGACAACAACTTTGCTATTTCACAATTGTGTATGTAAGCAATAAAATCACTTTTATTAGATACAAAAAATTATAGTTAGAGACTTTTAGTCATTGTTATCTAAAGTGGGAATGCCTTCCATCCAAAATTCCATTGAGATGTCCACTCAGACTTTCTGTATGTTTTCAATACAAGGCTACATCAGTTAAACACTCCCATTGTTCAGTTGTTATAATTTTTTGTCTATTTCTTAACGTTTTTATTCTAGATTTATAAGAAAAGTAGGAAAAACTAGCCTATCTTCCAAATTTGCAAAGAGAAAGTTGAGAAATAACATCTGTAGGTTACAGGTACAGGTGATTTCATTATGAAATTAGAAGTTGTACTGAAAATAATTCATAGCAACTTTCCACTGTGATCCTGTCTTTCTAAAACACTATAAATGTCAGTTTCTGGAAAATAATCTTTTCACGAGATCTGAATTTTGCATTTCTCAAGCACTGATCTCAGTTTCTTACTCTAAAACAATGACTCTCAGTGCATTTGGGGGCGGGGGGGTTGTTCCACAATAGGCACTTGGCAATGTTGGGATATATATGTGGTTGCCAAGACTGAGTAGAATGGTTGCTACTGATATCTAGTTAGTAGAGGCCAGAGATGCTACTCAACATTTTACAATTAACAATACAGCCTGCAACAAATTATCTAGCCAAAATTCTTAATCTTTCCAATGATGAGAAACAGTAATCTAAAGATATACAGAATAAATCTAAGTTTTTAACATACATACTTTTAACTAGAAGTCGTATTATTTTCTACATTAATGAGAATATATTAACAAGCTGAGGACAGTGACTTGAGCATGTCACAGAGCTAGAAAATATCCCCCAGTTGACCACAGATTTATCAGGGTTCATAACCAGTGCTTTATTTGCGTGTCCATACATAAGATGATGTTTGCTTCTCATGTCAAAGCTATCATGATTCAGGAATAAATCATGACTCTCCTTTTTGATGTTTGGTTTCAAGACATTAAACAAAACCAAAATTTTGGAAAGCCCTTCACCATGTTTTACCACTCTAGCTATAGGGTATCTGCCTAGGTGTTCTTCCACCTATCATGGTACTGCCAAAACTAATTCAATGGTGTTTTTTTTAACTCCTACATTTTATAGATATCCACCAATAACTTCTGTATAACTGTCTCCTCTATTGGATAGAAGGAGGGAAATGAGGAGTGGAAACTATGAGTCTTCTGTCGTTTACTTAATTCTGTTCCCAGCAAATCTTCATTCCTTGTTTTGAGTATTCCTTTTATACATGCATTTTATAGATCATATGTTAAAAACCTGCATAAGGCATAGTTCTAAAAGTCTATTGAAAATTTATATTTGTAACTCAAATATTTGTTAAATCAGTAAGTGAGGAAGATTTTTTAAAATTTTGAATAACTAAACAAGTAAAAGGATAGTCAGGCCCAGTTAAATATTGCTGACATCATCTGAGAGGGTAAAGAAACATTGGAGATGAAAGTGGACACATGTTGGCCTGAATTTTCTAGAGGGCATGGGAACCTTTAGAGGACAAAGCTCATAGAAACTTGAAATCTGAAATGCAAACTGTGAAACATAAACTACCACTCTATTTTGGTTCGCAGTAGTAATGCAAACATTCTGCCAAAAGACTAAAAATAGTCTTTTAGTTTTAGGGTTTTTTTTAATAGAAAAGCAATCAATGAGATGTTTTGTACAGTTAGCTTAGAATGACTCCTTAATTATACCTTCTTCACCAGGTTGGTGTTCAAATTGCACACATATTTGCAAAGTTTTGAAATTCCCACTGTAAGCATATATTTCTAATTCTTCAATATTTGACATATTATTCATGAGATTGAATGGTATTTTTAAAAAAAATTTCCATATTTTTAAAAGTATTGACTGACTTATAATATATATATTTCTTGTTTATAAAAATATTTTTAGAAGCAGATGTAACTCTTGAGATATTTCCAACTAGTCTATGTCCTCTTTACTCTTACATTCCACTGTCCATCTAAACCCTTCTCCCTGACTCAGTTCAGCAACAGTCTTGTCAGTGAAAAATTTTTCTCTTTTTTTAAGCTATAAAAATGAAAGTAAAAATGAAAATAGCTGAGGTGGGAGCTATATGGTAGCAATTAGACATGTAAAGTACTTCTAGGATAAAACAGGGACCTCGCAATAAAAATGATAGACATTCTGGAGCAGGGAGCAATAGCAATTATGCTAAAACAGGCTTGAATGCAGGATTAGGACTTTTGAATTTGTTCTATTTAAATTTGTTCCTCCAGGTTGCTGTGACTGAACTGAATTCCCTTGTTTTATTTTATTTAACAATATCATTACTAAATTTGTTTCAAAATATCCTAATTTTGAATATATTCCTAACATATTTCTAATCTTTAATGTAGTTTTGGCTGCTTATGAATTGTTTAATTGCTTAAAAATAATTTTCTTTTTCTTCAGCCAAGTAGAAATTTGTATAAATGTTCCACAGTTTGTTTTATCCATTCATCTGTCAATGGGCACTCAGGCTGTTTCCAAATCTTAGGTATTGTAAATTGAGCTGGGACCTGGAGAGTATTATGCTAAGTGAAATAAGCCAGTCAGAGAAAAATAAGTATCACATGATCTCACTCATATGGGGAATCTAATGAACAAAATAAACTGATGAATAAAATAGATCCAGTGACATAGAAACATGGAACAGACATTTGAACCTCAGAAGGAAGGCAGGGGAGGGTGGGTATGTGGGAAGATATCAAACAAAAAATTTGTATGTATACAAAGGACTGGTGCATGAATTCTGGGGGGCCAGCTGGCTGGGGTGAGAGACCATGGGAGGTTGGCCAGCTGCCCACCCCAGTGGCCAATGGGGGCTGGCCGGCTGGGGGTGGGGGACCACAAGAGGTTGGCCAGCAGTGGGAGGTTGCTGTGGGAGCACTGACTGCCAGGGGGCAGCTCCTGCATTGAGTGTCTGCCTCCTGGTGGCCAGTGCATGTAATAACAACTGTTCATTTGGTCATATGGTCACTTAGGCTTTTATATATATATACTAGAGGCCCGGTGCACAAAAATTTGTGCACTCGGGGGAAGGGGGGGTCCCTCAGCCCGGCCTGTGCCCTCTCGCAGTCTGGGACCCCTCGGGAGATAACACCCTGCTGGCTTAGGCCTGCACCCAGGTGGCAGAGGGCAGCCCCAATCCCTAGGTCCAACCCCTGGTCGGGCTCAGAGCAGGGCCGATTGGGGAGTTGGGGCACCTTCCCCTGTCATGCACAGATCAGGGCAGATTGGGAGGTTACGATGCCACCTTGAATCACGCTCAGGGTAGGGCCGATTGGGGGATTGGGGCACCGCCCTCTGTCACACTCAAGGCAGGGTCGATGGGGCGGTTGCGGCGCCACCCCCTGTCAAGCACAGAGCAGGGCCAATCAGGGGGTTGGCACGCTGCCCCCTGTCATGCACAGAG
>NW_006299245.1:5129717-5130492 GCF_000327345.1 Myotis davidii | reverse complement strand
CGTTGGAGTCCTCTGTCACTGAAGCAAGCAAGCCTCATGTTAGTTTCAAGCTGCCTGGTGCCGGCCACCATCTTGGCTGGCAGTTAATTTGCATATCTCAATGATTAACCAATGGGAAGAGTAGCAGTCATACACCAATTACCATGTTTCTCTTTTATTAGTGTAGATAGATATGCATAACCAATGGACAAAGGGTGGTGAGGGCCAGGGGTGGGGCTTGGGGGCTGGCTAGAAGAGGTCAGTGGGAAGAAAAGGGGCACATATGTAATACTTTCAACAATAAAGTTTTCTTAATAAAGTAAATTTTATTTTTTACCTAGTGTAGTTTATATAAAAACAAATATTCTTTATTACAACAAACACACCAGAACCTACACATCATCATACATTTGCTTTAAATCCAGAAATCAAATAACTGCTTATTGAGCATCCTCAAGTGACCATGAATTCATACCCTTGTATGTATTCATACCCTTATAACTTTACTAGAGGCCCAGTGCATGAATTCGTGCACAGGTGAGGTCCCTCTGCCTGGCCAGCAATTGGTGAGATTGAGGCCATCTCACCCAGTCCTGTTAGGGGCTGTTTGGGGCCGGCTGGCCAGGGGGGACTAAGGGAGGTTGGCTGGCAATAGGAGGTTGGCTGTGCTCCCACACTGACCACTGGGGGAGGGGGGAGCAGCTCCTGTGTTGAGCATCTGCCCCCTGGTGGCTAGTGTGCATCATAGTGACTGGTCAACTGGTCGTAACAGTCACTTAGGCTTTTATATATAGAA
>NW_006299245.1:5126895-5129568 GCF_000327345.1 Myotis davidii | reverse complement strand
TGTCCAGCCTGGGTGAGGGGCTGATGGCTGTTTGCAGGCTGGTCCAGCAACCCCCCAAGTGGGGCCCCTCACCCCATGGAGGTTTGGCCAGCCTGGGTTAGGGGCTGATGGGTGTTTGCAGGCTGGTCATACCCCCTTCAGGGTGGGGGTCCCCACTGGGGTGCCTGGCCAGCCTGTGTGAGGGACTGATGGCTGTTTGCAGGCTGGCCACACCCTTTCAGGGCAGGGTTCCCACTGGGGTGCCTGGCCAGCCCGGGTGAGGGGCTGCAGGCTGTTTTCAGGCCTGCCATGCCCGCAGGCTAGAAGCAGGTATCTGGGATTTATTTATCTTCTATAATTGAAACTTTGTAGCCTTGAGCAGAGCCAAGGGCCGGCCAGTGCAGGTGGGAAGCTTGGCTTCCTCCGTCGCCAGAGGCAATCGAAGCCTCCTGCTCACTCCAGCTCCGTGGCTGCCGCCATCTTTGTGACCGGGTGAGGGAGTGATGGTTAATTTTCATATTACTCTTTTATTATATAGGATAATATGAATTCATATGGATAAAGAATTTACTATCTCTTACTTTTCTCTACACATTATTATCTCTCAAAATAACTCATTTAATTTTTAGATAGCTGTAACTTTTATCTCAGAAACTTTTACTATTAAATTAAACTTCAATATAATGGGTCCAAAAAGATAAGTTTCAACTTAATTTCATTAATTAAATTTCCACAGATCCAAAACCAAGTTTAAAATGGCATACATTTTAGATAGTCTTTCATATAAAGATTCATTCTTATTTGTATCTATTCAGGTCTAATTTAGTATGTAGCCTAGTTCAGGCATTTGACATATAGTTATTTAAGCTTATATATATTCTGGAAATTGAGAGACTGGGCATTATAAGCAATTTACAATGGAAAATGTTAGGCTTGAGGGTTATGTTCATGCATAAAATTTTAAGTTGAAAATGCATAGGGAAGATGAATTTTGATGGAAGGAGACTTGACTTGGGGTGGTGAACACACAATACAGTGCATAGATGATGTGTTACAGAATTGTGCACCTGAAATTTGTATAATTTTGTTAACCAGTGTTATCCCAATAAATTTAATAAAAAGGAAAATGCGTGATAAACAACTTTTGTCATTTGAATTTTATAAATGAAAATCCAGAACGCAGTCCAGGATTCCCATATAATTTGTTCAAATTCTTTTTCTTTTTCTTCTGAGATTAAACAGACTACCTCTGCATCTCTTCTAGCAATGTTTTCATTGGCTTTTCAGACTAACCAGAACTTTTCAAAATGTAGAGATTACTTGAATTTAATGGACTCCTCTCCTATGTAAATCTGGAATTAATTTTTAATGTATAAACATTGAATAAAATATAAAACATTACAACAAAATCTGAAATAAAATATGTATATTTCAGTTAGTTTTATTGCCTAAATTATTGACCTATTTATCTTGGTACTGCCACAATCATTATTTCAAATGAAAAGGAGAAATAGTTATCTTTTTATTTTAAGTTGAATAAAGAAATATTAAAAGGCTTTCAGAATCTTCTATTAAAGCTTGTTTTTAAATGCAATACTGGTACACCTAAAAGGTATATATATATATAGTTTGTATTTGAAAGCTTTTGTTTTAAGAATTATTTCCTAAGTGATTTTTGATACTGTCTTTTGCAGTTTCCTCTAATCTCCTTCTACACATTACTTTCAATTTGAATTTGGTTGCTCTGGATTGCTTAAATATCTATTAACATACTGTCTCTAGTTTATTTATTTTTTGGGGGGGGGTTGTGATTTTTTATTTTCCCATTTAATAAATGTTTTCTCTATGTCCGTGAATGTTATGTTTTTTCCTTCTAGGAACAGTTTTTGTTTTGTTTAGTAATGAATTATTTTATTATATTTAGAACGAAGCAAAATAGAGAGTGTACTAAGGGTTCTTCACTCGTGAGTGAAACTTGTCAAATGATCTGCTTCATTCTAGGATGAGTTCATGAAGACTCTTCATTTTACTCAGCACTCACAAATGCCAATGCAAATGGTTTGTTCCGAGCAATTTCAGCTATTCCAGCCCTTCCCAGTCATATACTTGTATTTATTCCAGTCCTCCCCAGTCATATACTTATATTTTTATGTGTATTTACCCAGGACGTAGATGCTTGTCTTCCAATCATCTTATATTCAGGAATGGGGGGGGCGGGTGTTGTGAAATGATCTGCCTTCCATGCCAGCACACCTCCACCTCAGTCCAGAGATCCCCTGAGGTTCAGCATTGGCAGATGAGCTTTCTCCTCTTTTCCAGGCTCTCTGAGGGTGTCCTGTACCATGGCTTCCAGTGCTCTACTTTGTCAGCCAACACTTCTAACTGTTCTGCTTTCAGGTATTGGTGGAAACGAAAGTTCCCATTAATGGCCTTCCTCTACTGATCTGTTTATTGACATGGGTTTATATCTTTTAAATGATTTTATCGAGGTTCCAGGAGGGTAAGCAGATTAATTTAATTCCAAACTTTGAAACAGAATCCCCAATTACCTTTTTAATGCTTGTTATTTTGGTTAGTATGAATCCTTGGCAAGGGTTACTATCTTACTCATATGTCCTTTCTTCGCTCTTGGCATAGTGCTCAGTTCAGAGTTGTCACTCAGTGATGTTCATTTGAGAAATTAATGTTTCTCTG
>NW_006299245.1:5115070-5126844 GCF_000327345.1 Myotis davidii | reverse complement strand
TAAGACATTGAATGAAAAGAAATTGTCTATCTACAGTCGCACATGAATTCTGTTTTTTCTATAATTCCCAAACAAAGCATCTAAGAAAATGCCACTGAACTTCCTCTAACTCATTATAGTTTTGTTAAACACATATCAATCACACTATGGACTTTAGTATGGCAGTAAATTATAAGCACCAAAATGAAAGTATTTTAATTTGGTTTAATTATTAAATGCTCCCAGGTGGATTATGTCATTAATTAAAAAATCTATTAACTTAGCTCTTCAAACATTTAAAAGAGTTTTAGAAGGAATTAAGTAATTTTGGATGAAAACAAATGTCAAAATTAAATTTAGGGCAAAACCATCATTAGTCTGACATTTATTTGTGATTAAAAATAGGGCAGACATATGTAAAAAAGTGAAACCAGACCACCAACTTACACCATACAAAGAATAAACTCCAAATGGATTAAAGACTTAAATGTAAATCACAAACCATAAAAATCCTAGAAGTAAACATAGGCAGTAAAATCTCAGACATTACTCATAGCATTATTTTTGCCAATATATCTGCTAAGGTAAGGGAAACAAAGGAAAAAATAAACAAATGGGACTACATCCAATTAAAACCTTCACAGCAAAGGAAACCATCAACAAAATGTAAAGGAGCCCACTGTATGTGAGGAAGTATTTGCCAATAATATGTCTGATAAAAAGATAATTTTCAAAATATATAAAGAACTTATATAACTCAACACCAGGCAGACATACAACCTAATTAAAAAAATAGGCCAAGGAACTTAATAGATACTTCTCCAAAGAGAACATACAATGGCCAATACACATGAAAAAAAAAATGCTTGAAGTCACTAATCATCAGAGAGATGCAAATTAAAATTACAGTGAGATATTACCTCACACCTGCCAGAATGGCTACCATCAATAAATCAACAAATAAAAAGTGCTGGCAAGGATGTGGAGAAAAGGGAACCCTAGGGCACTGCTGGTGGGAATGCACACTGGTGTAGCCATGTGGAAAACAATATGGCGTTTCCTCAAAAAATTCAAAATGGAATTACCTTTTGTCCCAGTGATCCACTTCTGGGAATATACCCTAAGAATACCAAAACATTAATTAGAAAGAATATGTGCACCTCTAAATCTGGAAACAGCCCAGGTATTTATCAGATGAGTGGACAAAAAATGCTGTGGTGTATTTACACAAAGGAATATTACTCAGCTGTAAAACAAACAAACAAACAAACAAACAAACAAAAACTATTGCCCTGGCTCAGTTGGTTCGAGTGTCTTCCCATGCACAGAAAGTTTGCTGGTTTGATTCTTAGGGCACATACCTAGGTTGCAGGTTTGATTTCTGGTGTGGGCACATACAGAAGGCAACAGATGGGTGTTTGTTTCTTCCAAACATCGATATCTATCTATCTATCTATCTATCTATCTATCTATCTATCTATCTATCTATATCTATATCTATAATCATCAGTAAAAATGTATCCTCAGGTGAGGATTAAAAAGAAGGAACTCCTACCTTTTGTGACAGCATAGATGGACCTGTTGATTATCAGAAAGATAAATCTATATGATGTCACTTATATGTCATATCTAATGAACAAGATAAACTGATGAAAGAAATTGAACCAGAGGCATGGATACAGGGAACAGACTGACAAATGTCAGAGGGAGAAGGGTGTGGGAGACTGGTTGAAAGAGGTGAAGAGATTAGCCTAAGAACATATATGCATAGCCCAAGGACATAGACAATAGTGTGGTCAAGGCCAGAGGAGGGGGCCAGGGCTGAGTAGATGTGGGAAAAGTGGAAGAACATGGGGGACTTCTGTATTATGTCAATAATATGTCAATAATAAAAAAGTGCTCCCTAATAAATTGTATGCATATGGAAAAAATATTAATGCATGTTTATTTGTCTATCCTAAACTCCAAATATAAAAAGGCAGTGATGCAATAAGTCATTTTATTGTAACAATTTTTAAAAAGAAAATTCTACTAAACATAATTTATGGTAATCAAGTATTTCAGGAGGAGACTTTAATATATTTATATTATAAAGAAAATTAAAGATATAATAAATATAACTCAGAATCTGTTGTGCACAAAAGGTAATCCTTACAACTCTAAAGTGGTCATAGAAATATGCCTCATAAAGCATTGTCTAAGATTAAACTAGACCTCTAAACTGCAAAGTTGGAAAACATATAATGAGTTACCCTTGGAAATTATTAAACTGTAAACAAGCTCAAAGTAAAACAAACCATGAGAACAATAGCATAGCAACAGTTCTATACTATAGAGGTGAATATTTTACTTCTGTACCCAAATAATAATTTTTATTAATTGTGGCAAAACACGTGACTTAGTTTGTAAGAGGAATCTCCAAAGGGTTGGAACCTTGGACCCTCCGGGGGGGAGGGTTAGAGGTGGGCAGTGGGGTGCTGGCCAAAGACAACTACCCCTACCTTGACTTTTCCTAACAAGTCTGAGCCCCTGGGTGTTTTACTGAAATCTTTATGTTTAGTCTTTAGACGACATCCTTGCTTAAAGGACACTGCAGACCTATGTGTCTTCTCAAGCATACATACCCTGCTGATAGTATCTAGAAGTTAATTTTAGTGAAAGCTGTTGTTACAATAAAAGCCTAAGGAGGTAGGAGAACAGGGCTGTTTGGTTTCTCAAGCCAAGGAGTCCCTTAGTCCTCTCTTTCACAGAAACATGTGTCAGAGTAATCATTCATCCACCACTCAGGGCCTGCTGGTCAGCCCCAGCAAGTAATATAATCTTTGTCAGTAATTTTTATTTATTTATTAATTTTTTATATTTTTATTGATTTCAGAGAGGAAGGGAGAGGGAGAGAGAGAGATAGAAACATCAGTGATGAGAGAGAATCACTTATCGGCTGCCTCCCACACGCCCCCCATCAGGGACCAAAGCTGCAACCTGTGCATGTGACCAAAATTGAACCCGGGACCTTACAGTCTAGGGGCCGACGCTCTATTCACTAAGCCAAACCAGCTAGGGCCTTTGTTGGTCATTTAATATTGAAAGTTCACTATGCACTGTGTTTCAAAACTATTCCTATCTTAAAACTTGCTGCTCACTGTACTGCTTTCTTCTATAAGGATTATCATTTCCTCTAATAAACTTCTTCAATTTTGTTAGAAAGCTAAGACAATATTCATCTGTATTCTTTGGGAGGGATCAGCTATCTCAGCACCTTTCAACAAAATCAGAAATTTTGGGGCCAACTGAGCAATAACAACTAATATAAGATATTAAACCATGTTAATATCCTGGAGTGTTGTAAAATAATTTTTATTGTTTTTATTTTAATTGTATTGAGTTATGTTAAGCATCATTGGATAACAGATGATGTATAGATTATAGAAGTAAATGATCCTAAATTTCAACCTTGTCTGTATAATTTATATAACTTTGGAAAATTTACTTTCGAGGTTTAGTTTCTACTTCTCTGCTAGGCTTACATAATAATTAAATGATAGAATATTTATAGAGTGATTGGCATACTAGGCTCGTGATACATATTATTTCTAGTCATAATTTGTACAGGCTGAGTAAAATATGCCATGTTTGAATATTCATCACCTCAGTAAGTATTTCTTGTCAAAAGGCATTGTGTAATGCCTTAAATGTTGACACTTATACAGATGCCATTTAGAACTCTTTTTGGTGACATCATGATGACAGTGGAGTAGGTGAAAGCTAAACTCCTTTCAGAAACAAACCAGAATTGCAATCAAATTATAGCACAATCAAATTTAATAACCAACTGAAGACTAGCTGAACAGAAGTCATATAAGGATTTACAGAAGAAAACACATCAAAACTGGTAGGAAGGGCAGATATGCAAAAAAGAGATGACCTTGCATCCACATAGGGCATTGATAATCTGGAGGAATATCTCAGCTGAAAGGTTTTCCCTGAGGAGCAAGAGGTCGCAACCCTATTTCAGGTTCCTCAGCTGGGAGCACGAGAGCTAAGAAGAGGAGTCCACAACACATCTGGCTGTAAAAATCAACAAGGATTATGTTCACCAAAGACAGATTGAAGTCTCAGGAGACCTCTTAAAGGGCTAAGGACACAAAATCTCATTCACAGCCACTCACCATAGGTTCCAGCAGAAGGAAGGTGACTCAGAGCAAACTGGAGTTATCAGGGAGAGACTGGGGTATGTGGCTTTGAGGATAGACCTGAAGGGACAGACCCTAAGGACCCTGAGCTGAGTCCTTCTCCCATCCCACCAACAAATGCCATTTTTTCTGGATCAAGCACTCCCCGTCACATAGCAGAAGCCTAGAGTAATCCACTGGCCCCACCTACCCGTGTTCCTTCTCCACCAGGCTCATGTCCTATAGAGAAGTCAGCTGGTTGTGGCCAGCCAGGGGCACAGTGCAGACTTTCTTTGGGGTTCTCAAAGAGATCTGGGCAGACTCAATGATGGCAGAGATACATAGGGAGGAACTGAGTTGTGAGACTCATTTTTCTCTCTCACACACAACTGTCACCCTTGCTCTTGTGAAAAGCCACCCCTCCATACGTGCAAATCTTGTCCTGTTTTATCTTGATAAACTCTGCTGACCTCCCCCTGAGAACTCACCCTGCCACAAAGGTCCACAGGCCCAGGTGAGTTGCAGCTGGGCTTGGTGTACAGTGAGACTTTTGCTAGGTAGCCTCAGACCCAGCATTGATGCCAAGATTAAATCTGTATCAACCACACTCACCCCTACCTGGTGACTCACTTGAGAATCTACCTCACACAACACGTATGACCAGAGGCTTTTTTAGTAACACAGCCTAACAGGCATGGTAAACAAAGAGAGATCTTAGGGTGCCTTAGACCTTTTGTTGACCTGCCACTGGGCTTGGTGCTGGTGAAAGCAGGTCTTGGTATGCAACTTGGACCCTCCCATGTGCACCCAGGCCCAGCAAAGACTGTCATAAACTGTGGGTTGCTTTGTACCTTCAAACAGGTATCCCAGGGCAGGTCATTGAAAGATCAATGAAAACGAGAGCTGATTTTTTTAAAAGATATTATTGATAAGCCTTTAACTAGACCCATCAAACAAAAAAAAGAAAGAGGAATCAAATAAAATCAGAAATGAAAGAGGAGCAGCAACAACTGAAACCCCAGAAATACAAAGGATTATAAGAAAATATTACAAACAACTATATGCCAACAAATTGGATGACCTGGAAGAAATGGATAAATTCCTAGAAATAAATAGTCTTCCAAAATGGAATAGCTGAAGAAAAAATAAACAGAAATCAAAACAGAGTGTTTATAACCAAAGTAATCAGGGCAGTAATAAAAAAAAAAAAACTCAACAAACAAACATCCTAGACTGGATGGCTTCACAGGTGAATTTTATCAAACATTCAAAGAAAAATTAACACCTATCCTTCTCACAATATTTCAAGAAAAAAAGTTTTTTGTTTTAGAGAGGGAAGTTTCCCAAGCTCATTTGAAGAGGCCAGCATTATCCTAATTTCAAAACCAGATTAAAACACTTTTTTCACATCATGTTTTTCTTTAAGAAATTTGTCTTATACTTCTCTTTCATTCTCCCCATGTGGTGAAATGAGGTCATGGCGTTGGGAGAAGCAATACCATGTAGATAAGAAAAATGGAAGCTACAAAGAAACAAGAATAGAAGAAATCTGGATCCATGAATGATTGTAGGAGAGTATAGGTCCACTCTTAACCACTTGTCTATCTATGGACATCTATGAGGCAAAAATAAACTTTGAACTGGTTTAAAGCAATTAATTTTGGGATATATTTTTTTCAATAGTAAGTTCTATATACTAATTACTTAAAAAACCTAACTAATATCTGTTGCTTTTAAAAACAACAACTCTGAAATAAACAATGCAGGCTTAGAATTTTGGAGAGCAGGTAGTATTGCAGCCCAAAAAGGGGATTTTTAGCATGTAATGGCAAATATTTATTTGAACTATCGTTTTTTAACCAGGAGGGCAGACCACATGCACACCAAGTCTATAGCAATAGGGAAAATGGATGAAAATCCAATAACTTGAGCTTCTCATAGGTTTAAAAAGTTATTGAAATGTAATTAGCAGAGATATTATTCTTGTTCAAACGTTTTCTCTGAGGCCTATTATTAACAATTTTAGCTAGATATTAAAACAAACCTGTTGTAAATATTAGTCTAAGGGAGGTGTTTCAGATGGCTTATTGTTTCACAATAAAAGTGGGGAGACAGATCATCCAAGCACAGAATTCAATAAACGAAAGAATAGAATTAGTAGGGTTAAAAATGATGTCAAAATATATCTTTAGGTTTTGTTACACAGCAGTGAATTTTCTAGAAATGAAAAGATTAGAAATCTACTACATAATTTTATTGCCAGATAAATAAGTCTGAAATACAAAATTATCTGTGATTACATCATTTCTATAAAAACCCTCAGACTCCAAAGTCTACCCTAGCAAGAAGAGAAGGCACATATTCCAGTGCTCATTTAAATGTGACCATGCAGAAAAATTGATGCATTAGTCAGTACAGACTGAATTTTGCTACCAGTCAAAATTTCTTTAAAGTAAAATAAAATAAAAATGTTTTTTACTTAGATCTACAAAATTTGATGTGAAATTAGACACCTCTCCAGAGAAGATGGCCCCATGTGAACATGTTTTTATATTATCATAATGATATTTCCATATATTTCACTGGCCAAAGAATATCATGTGACCATAAGTAACTTCAAGAGGACACGGAGGAACAATTTTTCCTCTACCTAACTATAAGTAGAGGGTAGCCCATTATTACTGAATATTGATAGTATCTACCCTAAGGCAATAGGGACATATCTCTCCAAGAGCAAAACCAAGAGCCATATAGAGAACAAGGCACAATAGAGTTACTTCCAGAGAGGAGAACCAGATGCAGACTAAATGGGCTCAAAGAACTTACCCTATTAAAAGAATAGGATTCTCCCTGATTCCCAACCTAACAGAAATTGATAATTCAGTGTATTTCTTTTTCTCTTTTTCCAAATGGAAGTTATTGTATTCAACAAGGTTCAATGTCTTCGTTGTATATCCAATGTGAGAAGATAAATAGCATTTTAAAAAATTTATAAATCATTTTCAGAATCATATACAGGCAGGATAAGAGAGACATCACATTATTTAGAGATCCTGCATTTTGAATTGGATGAAGTGCATGGGATTTTGAATTGTCTTCATTGGAAAAAGTGTGCATGTGTTCGATGTTTGGGAAATTATATGAATAGATATTTGGTGAAACAGAATTGAAAATGTTTACAGAGTGTCTTAGATCTATTCTATTCTTCCTCTTGTTTGATTGAAACCCTCAGCACACCACTATGTCATTCTGGGTTCTCTGAGTAGCATATGACAAGACAGAATTAGATGTGAAGAAGATTTAAACTCCAGGTTGGGAAAGTGTTAAGAACTGGCAGGGAGCACCTTTCCACATGACCTAGTGGGGCATCTGCACAAGGGATAATGGAAGGTAGATGATTGGGTAATAAGAGTCTGAGAGTTAAGTGTGGCTTTGGGGATGTATATACCAAACCAAGAAGAACCCAGGTGATTTCTTATCTGTTAGAGGAGCTCCAAGTTTTGCAGAAATGGTCTAGTTCTAGTATCTCAACAAGCTCAATCATTGGCTTGGTGCAGGCCCAGTAGGGTGTGACCTTGGGTAACTGATACAGTGACTCCAAAGGTGCAGATACTAGTTGCTGTCAGCCTATTGCATTCCTCATGGCGCCTTCTCTTACAGGGAGATCAGAGGTACCTATTTCCATTACTGACACGTTACTCAACTAGAAACTACTTTTATCATTCTCTCCTCACTCTAGGTGTGGCTATAAAATTTACTTTTATCAATGGAATAAAAGCAGAAGTAAAGAAGCAATTTTGCAACTTAAGTATAGTATTTTATAGAGCAACAGTTGGCTTTCCATTTTATTTTTCTCTCATTACAAAGGTTAAAATATGTATGGCATTGTGTGAAATAAGCTAATTACCTAGGCGATGATAAATAAAAATGTTAGAAGAAGTTCAGTCTCTTTATCACCTTCAGGTGGGCTATTTTCCATTCTAGTTTAGCGGTCCATTTATAAATCTCTAGAAGTGATTGGAGAGATAACTAAGCTTTTATCTTGTTTGGTGCAGAGGTTTTATAGTCTCTTTGTAGAAGCAATGAAATATACCCAACACAAAACAAGTATTACCCTAATGCCTAACACAAACATCACCCCAGTATAAACCAGAGGTAATTGAGATTTAAAATTTTATTTCTCAATTTTCCATTGCTAGTCATCAATAGAACAAGTGCTCAAATTCGAATTGTGGACAAGGCCTAACCTGAATTATGACCAGTGCTTGAAAATACTTCCTAGATTCAGACAACTAAAGTTTAAATTTTGGCTCTGCTATTTACTAGCTGTGTGATTTTTGAAAATTCATTAAATCTCTCTAAATCTCAACTTCATCTCTCTACTTTGATGTGGTCATTATAATTGCACATATCTCATACGATATGAAGATTAAGTAAAAAGTAAAAAGCATACTATTTCCAATAAACATAAAATTTAAATATTATTCATAATTATTCAGTGCTATTAATATTCTCTTTCTATATTTTTTCCATTACTCTCTTGTTCCCTAACTCTTTTAACCCCGCATTTATCTGTGCCCCATTTTGTAGATTCACAAATACAGTGGCCAATATTATTTATTAACCCTACTATAATTCCAAAACACAGAACAGATTATTTGATTACTTATTATAGTTTACACTTATAAATTATAAGAAAGTATTTCAATAACTTAAAATGCATATAAGTGACAGAAATGTTAAAGTATAGATAGATGTCAAAAAAGAGTTTAAAGTGTTCAGGCAACAATTAAAAATATGACTAATAATGAACAACCTATCAATAACTCCACAAAAAATACGTTTAAAAAATATGACCAGTGAATCAGGCAAGCATTCAAGAAGCATAAATGATTTAAATGCTATTTTTCAGTGTAGGAAATATATTGTCCATGAGGGAAAAAAATGGTATAACTTTAGAAAAAGTAAGGGTTATTTGTTTAAGTGAATGATTGTTCAAACATATATTTAGGACTATAAAATTGGATGGTGAGAGTACTGATACAGGGAAAGGAGAAGGAAACATATATTTTATAGCAATGAGTTTTGGGGGGAACATCTTTAAAATCCTGGGATTTTACCAGGGACATTGGGCTGAAAATGCATTTGGCATCTGAAGTAGGACTGGCATTGACTGGAGGCATTTTCATTTAGAGGCAGCGTGCTCAGGCACAAATGTGCACATGCCATCTGTGGTTAAATATGCAATACATACCAGAAATGAGAGGTTAACTAGACTCTCTTGATCAACATCACGTTCCTCTAAATTGCTGTTCTAGATGTTTGCTTTTACCCATCTGCACATTTAAGCTCATTATGTTCTTTTCTGTTTTCTTATTTATCTTTTCCTAAAGATAAACTTTAAGATCTAAATCAGTTCTGGTTTGGACAGAATGCAGCTTTCATTATAAAAAAAAAATGTTTACTATTTTCCTGTTAGTTATAGGAAGTGTAATCAAGTAGACCAAATTGACTCAACGTCTTTGTCTCTTTCTGGTAAAAGCAAAAATATTACTCTCACATACAAGCTAATCCCGCCATCTTTACTCCATGTTCTATTGCCTCCTCCCTATGCATTATACTAAGTCTTGTCATCATTATTTAACCATGCACTAAGTTTTAAAAACAAAATAAATCAAATCTCCCTTAATGTATGCCTCTTTTGGATATAATTGTCTGATTCACACCCAGGAGACCAATTATCTCTGATATACCCAATAGCTATTATTTTCAACTTTCATTTTTTCTAAATTATTTAATTTTTTTTTTAAATTTTCAACTGAGGATATTTTTTCCATTGATTTTTAGAGAGAGTGGAAGAGAGGGGGAGAAAGAGAAAGGGGGGGGGAAAGAGAGGAGAGAATGGCGAGAGAGATAGAAAGAGAAACATCAATGTGATAGATACACATAGATTGGTTGCCTTCCCACTATACCCCAACCTGGGGTCAGGTTCAAATCTGCAACCCAGATATGTGCCCTTGACCAGGAATTGAACCTCTGACCCTTTGGTGTGAGGGCCGACACTCTAAACAGTGATTACACTGGCCAAAGCTCAACCTTTCTTTTATTTACTGAACAAACTTTTATGACATGGCATCTATGCTCAGGTTTTTACTGAATCAAATCTGGTTAAAGTGCTGACTGATCACATTGTAGAAAAATTTACTTTCGGTTGATATTATTCTTGGATTCTCTTTGATTTGACACTGCTAACCACATGTCGACTTCACGTGGGAAGCTGCACCCAGAACGGCATCCTGAAGTTCTACACCGGCCGCCGGCCGCTCAGTGCCAGGGTGGTGGGGGAGAGGGATGTGCAGCATCACAGTTGCTCTGTCTTTATAATTTCCTTGCTTTTACTCGCTAAACCCAGGATTACAAACACTCACTGAGGCTGCGATTCAGGGGAAGGTGCTTTTGTGGAAGCTGAGGAACAAACTGGGGAGATGATCAGGAAGCCAGCTCTTGGACAGTCTGATCCCTCCAACCCTGAACAGACATTTTTCTCCTGAAGACCAGGCCCCTCCTAGCAGTGCAGCCACACCCAGCCTTGAGATTCAAAATACAACCAGGGAGCCCTGGAGGACTGGGTTGAGGGGCCATTTAGTCGCGGAAACTAATACCGACACACCACCACCTGGAGGCCATGTTAGAAATAGATGCTTGTGTAAGTACAACTGAAAGCAGGCAGAAAAACAAAGTGGGCATATTGGTCCCGCCTGGCTGAAACCAGGGCTGTGGCATCTGACACAGAGGAGTGATGGGTCACGGGGAGCTTCAATACTGTGCTATTGAGCAGGAAGCTGAGATGTGACAAACAGAACAGTGGAGAAGGGTCTCAGACCAACCCCCATGGGAGATTAAATACTCAGCTGAAGTGAACAAACTTCACGTTTTTCTTTTTTCTGTTAATATTTTACTTAAAAGACTAATTTTTTTTCTTTTCTCTATTTTATTTTTATTGCTTTTATTTATTATTATCATTTCTAACCTTTCTTTTTATTACATTAGTGTTCTACGTGCACTTTTATTTTGTATCATTATTTTACTCTGTCTCAGTTTTTCCGTTATGCCAACCCTTTCTTCCTCTCTTCTCCTGTTCCTGATTCAGATTTTTTCTTTCTTTTTATTCCTTGTTAAAAACTGATCTTCTTTATCTGCTCTATTGATGCATTACTAGTATAGTAGTCTTGTTGGCTTACTCATATATCTGATTTCCTTTCCTCTGTTCCAAGTCCCTGCACCCTTCTCTTTTCTCTTTCTTTGCTAGCCAAATTTTTTTCTTGTTGTTCGTTTGATTGCTTGTTAGTTTTCTATTTAAACTTTTTTCCCTCTTCTTGCTTTTTCTCTTTTTCTACTAATAGCTTAATTAGTTTTACTCAACAAACTCACGCCTATCTGTTCCTACTCTATTCACCTTTCCCCAAAACAGATTAATATATAGATAGATAGATTAAAGAAATAAGAAACTTTTAAAAAAATTTATATATAATTATTTCACATATATTTTAAAATATATTTAATTATTATTTTAAATTATTTTTATTATTTTTTATTGAATACTAGTAGCCTGGTGCACGAAATCCA
>NW_006299245.1:5094864-5114111 GCF_000327345.1 Myotis davidii | reverse complement strand
GAAATTGTTTATTTTGCATTTTTCTGGTTAAGAACAAGGTTGAATATGTTTATGTGGCATTTATATTCTGTGGAGAGCGGCTACAGTGTTTGGACAGGTTCAAGCCTTTGACTAATGAGAGGGCACAGTCCTCTCATTGCCAAGTGCAAGTCCCAGCTTGGAGGGCAATACAGTCATTGTAAGGGATTTTAATACCCCACTGACACCACTGGATAAATGCTCTAAACAAAAATATCAGAAAAGAGTCATCAATCTTAAATGACTCACTAGATCAGATGGATTTAATTAATTTCTTTGGAACATTCACACCAAAGCTATAGAATACACATTCTTGTCAAGTGTACATGTGACATTTTCAAAGATAGACCACATATTGGGACACAGGCAAAGTTTCTTCAAATTAAGAAGATAGAAATCATATCAAGCATCTTCTCTGACCACAATGGCATAAAATTAAAAATCAATTATAATAAAAACAATGGAAAAAAATCAAATGCTTGGCGGCTAAATAGCATACTATTAAACAATGATTAGGTTGCCAAAGAGATCAAAGAAGAAATAAAAAGCATCCTGTCGCCCTGACCGGTTTGGCTCAGTGGATGGAGCGTCGGCCTGCGGACTCAAGGGTCCCGGGTTCGATTCCGGTCAAGGGCATGTACCTTGGTTGCGGTACAGGCAGCTGAATCGATGTTTCTCTCTCATCGATGTTTCTAACTCTCTATCCCTCTCACTTCCTCTCTGTAAAAAATCAATAAAATGTTTAAAAAAAAAATAAAAAAAATAAAAAGCATCCTGTCAATAAATGACAATGAAAATACAACAATCCAAACTCTACAGGACACAGTGAAAGCAGTCTTGAAAGGGAAGTTTGTATCTCTACAGGCCTACCTCAAGAATCAAGAAAAAATGCTAATAAATTATCTAACCCTAGAACTCAAAGAATGAGAAAGAGAGCAACAAAAAAGCAGAGGAAGCAGAAGGAAGGAAATAAGATCAGAGTGAAAATAAATGACATAGAGACCAAATAAACAATACAAAAGATCAATGAAACCAAGAGTTGGTTCTTTGAAAGGATAAACAAGATTGATGAACCTCTAGCCAGCCTTACCAAGGAGCAAAGAGAGAAGACCCAAATAAACAAATTCAGAAATGAAAGAGGTGAAGTAACAACTGACCCCACAGAAATAAAAAGGATTATGGAAAATTAATATGAACAACTCTATTCCAACAAACGAGATAACCTAGAACAAAATGGACATATTCTTAGAAAAATACAAGCTTCCAAAACTCAATCAGGAAGAATAAAAAAAACTGAATAGGCCGATAACTACTGAAGAAATTGAAGCAGTGATCAAAAACCTTCCAGCAAACAAAAGTCCTGGTCTGGACGGCTTTGCAGGGGAGTTCTACCAAATATTCAAGGAAGAACTAAAACCTATCCTCCTCAGACTATTTACAATGTGTGTGAGAAAAACCGGCCAACAGATCCCGATACACTGATTACAAATGACCCAACAAGAATTTAAAGCTGCCATCACGAAGCGTTTCAATGATCAATTACAAATATGCTTGAAACATGTGGAAAATAGAATGTCTCAGCAAAAAAATAGAAGATGTAATGAAGGATCAAATGGAAATTTTGTATTTTTAGTTTAAGAATGTTTCCCCAGATTGACTGGAGTAAAACTGACAATATCTGCAAATCAATAAATATGATACATCACATTAACCAATTGAGAGACAAAAATCACATCATCATATCAATCCATGCAGAAAAAGCACTTGACAAATTCCAACAACCTTTCTTGATAAAAACTCTCAACGAAGTGGGAATAGAGGGGTCATACCTCAATATATTAAAAGCCTTATATGACAAACCTACAGCCAACATCATACTCAATGGACAAAAACTAAATTCATTTCCCATAAGAATAGGAACAAGACAAGAATGCCCACTTCCACCACTCTTGTTCAATGTAGAACTGGAAGTGTTTGCCATAGCAATGAGACAAGAAGAAGAAATAAAAGGCATCCAAACTGGAAAAGAAGAAGTAAAACTGTCATTATCCGCAGGTGACAAGATGCTGCACATAGAAAACCCCAAAGACTCCATCAAAGAACTACTAGACTTAATAAATGAATTCAGAAATGTAGCAGGATACAAAATTAACACTCAGAAAACTATGGCTTTTTATTCACCTATAATAAACTCACAAAAATAGAAACTAAAAAAGCAATCTCATTTACCATTGCACCAAAAAAATTAAGAAACCTAGGATAAACTTAACTAAGGAAGTAAAACACCTGTACTCGTAAAACTACAGGATTGATGTTGATTCTACCAATCCATGAACTTACCTTGTTCATGGATTGGTAGAATCAACATCATTAAAATGTCCATACTACCCAAAGCAACTTATACATTTAATGCAATCACCATTAAAATACCAATGACATATTTCACAGACCTAGAACGAACTCTCCAAAAATTCATCTGGAATAAAAATAGACCCTGAATAGCTACAGCAATCCCGAGAAAGAAGAACAAAATTAGAGGGATCACAGTACCAGGAATCCATAGGCTGCAAAATATCAGACATATATCGTCACAATATCTTTACTGATACAGCTCCTAGAGCAATGGAAAGTAAGGAGAAAATAAGCAAATGGGATTACTTCAAAATAAAAGGCTTCTGCACAGCAAAAGAAATCTGAGAGATACAAATCAAAACAATAATGAGGTACCATCTCACACCTGTTAGAATAGCTATCATCAAGAAATCAACAAAGGACAAGTGCCGGCAAGGATGTGGAGAAAAAGGAACCCTTGTGCACTGCTGGTGGGAATGCAGACTGGTGCAGCCACTGTGGAGAACAGTATGGAGTTCCCTCAAAAATTAAAAATGGAACTCCATTTGACCCAGTGATCCCACTTCTAAGAATATATCCCAAGAAACTAGAAACACCAATCAGAAAGAATATATGCACCCCTATGTTCATAGCAGCACAATTTACAATAGCTAAGATTTGGAAACAGCCTAAATACCCAATAGCAAATAGGTGGATTAAAAAACTGTGTTACATCTACACAATGGAATACTACACTGCCATAAAAAAAGAAGTAATTTTTTACCATTTGCTACAGCATAGATGGAAATGGAGAGCATTATGCTAAGCAAAATAAGCCAGTCAGAGAAAGATAAATATCACACGATCTCACGCATATGTGGGATATAGTTATCAACATAAACTGATGCAAAAAAAATAGATCCAGAGACAAGATAGCACTAAACAGACCGTCCAAGCTCAGAGAGAAGACAGGGGACAGGGGAGGGGCATATGTTAGAGATCAACCAAAGGACTTGTATGCATGCATATTAGCATAATGAATAGACCCAAACATTGGGGCGGCAGGGGCTTGCCCTGGAAGGGTAGAGTGGCGGGGGGGCTGGGGTAATCGGGAAGAAAGAGACATGCAACACTTTAAACAATACAAAAATATTTTAAGATTTCTCCATTTTGGTAAATAAAAATCAAGTGCATCCACTTTGCCTGCTGTTTGCCATTACATTGCATGAATATTTCATAGTTTATTTATAATTTCCAATGTTGAAATCTATTCCATTTGTTTTATTTTCTATCACAAATAATGTTAAAATTATTTACATTGTACTTTTCTCATTTTATATGTACAGGAACATTTCTCTAGGATATATTGGCGGTGGGGGAAGCATGTTATCAATACAGGAAAGGCCCCATAAGACTGTCAGCTTACTTCTCAACAGAAAGTTTCCAGGCCATTAGAGATTGGCACAAAATATTCAAAGTGATTAAAAAGCAAATTTCTGCAATCAAGATTACTTCTTCCAAGCAAGGGTATCATTCAGAATCAAAAGGAAGATAAAACGTTTCCTCAACAACAACAAAAAAAAGTAGTTCACTACCACCAAACCAGTCTCACAAAAGCTATTAATAAGACTTCTTTAAGAAAAGATAACAAATATGAATAAGAGAATATAGGTAAGGAAGACATTTTTATTGACAGTGACAAACAGTAAAATCAGTAGGTTAGCCAGTAATAAAGTTAGTACAAAGGTTAAAAGTCAAAAGTAGAAAGATTGTGTGTAATTACAGAAATAAGTAAAAGGACAGATACAAAGGTAGGCAAAAGTAGGTTTACAGTTGCATCGTAGCATTCTTTTGATTTAATAAGACTATTGTAATAATCATAATCTGCATGTCTTTTTCCATAGGAACTACTGTGAACCTACTTGTGCTTAGCCCTGTACAAACACAAACACATAAAAGAGGCAAAATATAATTACAAAAACATAAATGAGGAGTGGGTGAGTACAAATTTTAGTGTTTTTAGAATGTGTTCAAACTTAGGTGACATCAACTTAAAATAGATTGCTATAAACATGAACTGGTTTATGGGACGCACACAGTAACGCCTCCAAGATGCATACAAAAAATAAGAGAGAGGAATCCAAACACAACACTGTAGAAAGAAAATGTAGAAGTAAAAAGAAGTGAAGAAGAAAGAAACAGAAAAGAACTACAAAACACAAGAAAACAATTATTACATATTTGCCAACAATTATGTTAAATGTAAATGGATTAAATGCTTCAAACAAAAGAAATAGGGAGGCTGAATAGATTTTTTTAAAAAAAAATCCCATACCTACGCTTCCCAAAAGAGACCCATTTGAGAGAAAAAGACACATACACACAAAACAACAACAACAAAGAAACCACACAGACAAACTCAAAGTTAAGTGCTGGAAAAATTTTTTTTCCTGCAAATGGAAATAGACAGAAAGAAGAGCTGGGTAGCAATACAGACAGAATAAACTGAAATAAGGACTATGACAGCAGAAAAGGAATGGAATTTCACAACGTTAAAGACATTAATCCAGTAACAGGACATAGCTCCCATAAACATCTACACAATCAAAGTAGGAGCACCTAAATATATGAAGCAAATATTGATTAACGTAAAGGGAGAGATCAACAGGAATACATCCATTGTAGGGACTTTAACACCCATTGACATCACTGGAGAGCTAACCCAGAGAGAAAAATCCACAAAGAATTAGTGGCCTTAAATGACACATAAATCAGAAGGACTTAATATTCATAGGACATTGCACCTAAAAGTAGCAGAATATATATTTTTCTCAAGTATTCCAGAAATATTTTCAGGGATAGTTTACCAGTTAGGACACACAAAAAGTCGATATTCAATATCATGTTCCATGACAATGGTAACAAACTAAAAATCAATTATAGGAAGACAATTTATATCATAAGAAGCCTGAAACACCAATCAGTAAGAATATATGCACCTCTATGTTAATAATAGCATTATTTACAATAGCTAAATCTGGAAACAGCCCAAGTGCTCATCAGTAGATGAATGTATAAAAATCTGTGGTACATTTATCTCTTACCCTTTGCAATATCATGGAGGAACCTGGAGAGTATTACGCTAAGTCAAATAAGTCAGTCAGAGAAAGACAAATATCACATGATCTCACTTATATGTGGAATCTAATGAACAAAATAAACCGACATGTCTCATAGTTCTAGAGATATGGAAGCATGCAACAGACTGAGGATCCTAAGAGGAACTAGGGGAAGAGGAAGAAAGAGATCAACCAAAGGACTACGTGCATATAGGAATAACCCATGGACACAGACAATAGTGAGGTGAAGGCCTGGGGAGGGGAGGGAAGTTCAGAGGAGGGATCAATAGGGGAAAAAAGGAGACATCTGTAATAGTTTCAACAATAAAGATAAATTAAAAAAAAACATAAACATGTAAAAGACAAATAACATATTACTAAATAACAAACATGTTAATAACAAGATAAATAAAGAAATCAAGTGATACCTCAAGATAAATGAAATGAGAATCCAAATCAATGGGACACAGTCAATGCAGTTTTATGCGAAAAATTTAGCAATACAGGCCTATATTAGGAAGCCAAATAAGTATCATATAAATAATCTAAATGCAACACCAAAAATAACTAGAAAAAGAAGAAATGAAGCCCCAAGTGTGTAGAAGGAAGGACATAATAAAGATCATAGCGATAATAAATAAAATACAGTATACAAAACAATACAGAAGATGCATAAAATTAGGAGCTGGTTCCTTGAAAAGGTAAACAAAATGACTAAATCTTTAGCCACACTCATCAATAGAAAAAGAAAAAGTGTCCAAATAAATAAAATCAGAAATGAGAACAGATAAGTGATAACCAACCCCATGGAAATGCAAAGAATTATAAGGGAATATGATGAGCAATTATGACAACAAATTGGACAACATGGAAGAAATGGGTAAGTTCCTAGAAAAATATAATCTTTAAAGGCTAATTTAGGAAGAAACAGAAAATCTGAACAGACAAATAGCTACTAACAAATGAAATCATTAATCAATGAATTTCCAACAAACAAAAGCCCTGGCTTCACAAGTGAATTTTACCAATCATTCAAAGAATTCATACCTAACCTCCTCAAACTATTGCAAATATTGAAGAAGAGGGAAGGCTTTCAAACTCATTTTACAATGCCAGAATTATCCTGATACCAAAGCCAGACAAAGATACTACACAAAAAGAAAACAATAGGCCAATATCCCTAATAAACATAGAGGCAAAAATACAAATATATTAGCAACCCAATTCAGCAATACATTAAAATAATTATACACTATGCACTATAATCAAGTGGCATTTCTCCCTAAACACAAAGCTGTTTCAATATCTGCAAATCAATTGATGAGGTATACCACATAAACAAAATAAAATTATATGGTCATATCAATAGATGCAGAAAAGCCATTTGACAAAACTCAGCACATATTCATGACAAAAACTCTCAGCCATGTAGGAATAGAGGAAACATCTATATTAATAAAAGGGTAATATGCTAATTAGACCAGGTTGACCAGGCATCTTCCAGTTGTCCAGTCCTCCTTCTGGACAAAACCACGGTGACGGGGGCCAAGGCAGAGGTGGTTAAGGGTGATTAGGCTGGCAGGGGAGAAGTAAGGGGCAATCAGGCTGGCAGGGGAGGGCAGTTAGGGGTGATCAGGCAAGCAGGCAGAGGGGTTAGGGGCAATCAGGCAGGCAGGCAGGTGAGTGGTTAGGAGCCAGTGGTACTGGATTGCAAGAGGGATGTCTGACAGTTGGACATCCCCCGAGGGCTCCCAGATTGGAGAGGGTGCAGGCCAGGCTGAGGGATGCCCCCCGGTGCATGAATTTCATGTACCGAGTCTCTAGTCTATATATATAGGCCTAAATGACCAAACAACCAAATGACCGAACTACTGGTCGACTGGTTGCTATGACACACACTGACCACCGAGGGGCAGACTCTCAATGCAGAAGCTGCACCCTGGTGGTCCATGTGTTCCCACAGCCAACCTCCCATGGCTGGCCAAACTCCCGTGGCCATCTGCTTCTCCCCCCACCCCCATCAGCCTTGATTGGGTGGGGGGCTGACTGGCTAACCTCTTGTGGTCCCTCCCCCCAGCCAGCCAGCCCCCCAGATTGGCTCTGATGGGGGAGGCAGCCAACTTCCCGTGGTCCCTTCCCCCATCTGGCTGCCCCCACCCCGCAATCAGCCCTGATCACCAGCCAGGCCAAGGAACTCTGCCCATGCACCAATTTGTGCCCCGGGCCTCTAGTAATATAATAAAGACTATAAATGGCAAACACACAGCTAACATCATATTCAACAATGAAAAGCTGGAAGTGTTTTCCTTAAACACAGAAACAATAGCCCTGGAGAGTATGGCTCAGTTGATTGAGTACTGTCCCATGCACCCAAAAGATCACTGGTTTGATTCCCAGTTAGAGCATATGCCTGGGTTGGGAGCTTTATTCCCAGTAAGGGGGGCGCAGGAAGCAGCCAATGGATGTTTCTCTCTCATATGGATGCTTTTCTCCTTCCCTCTGTTTCCTCTTTCTCTAAAATTAATAAAACATAATTTTTAAAAACACACAGAAATAATGCATAAAGCTGTCAACCCTTACCACTTCTATTTAAAGTATTGAAAGTATTGGAAGTTTTACCACACCAATAGGCCAAGAAAATGATATAAATCATATCCAAATTTGAAAGGAAGAAGTAGAACTGTCATTATTGTAGATATGATGATACTATATATAGAGAACTACAAAGAATCTATAAAAACTTATTAGAACTAATAAATGAATTCAGTAAAGTAGTGGGATACAAACTAAATATACAGAAATTGATTGAATTTTTAAGTACCAATAACAAGCTATCAGAAAGACAAATTAAGAAACAATCCCATTTACAACTGCATCAATAAATAAATAAATAAATAAAGTACCTAGGAGTAAATATACCCAAGGAGGCAAAATACCTATACTCAGAAAACTCTAAGACATTGAAGAAACTGAAGAAGATGCAAATAAATGAAAGCATATAGTGCACTCATGGCTAGAAATAATTAACATCATTAAAATGTCCATACTACCAAAAACAGTCTACAGAGTCAATGCAATTTATATAAAAATACCAATGCCATTTTTCACAGAACTAGAACAAATAACACTACAATTTCTGTGGAACCACAAAAGTCACTGGAGAGCCAAAGCAATCAATAAAGAAGGCTAAAATTGGAGATATCACATTATTTGATAGTAACCTATACCACAAGTATATGGTAATTAAATAGCCTGGTACTTGCATAAAAACAAACATATAGATCAATAGAACATAATAGACAACCAAGAAATAAGCCCATGTGTATATGGTAATTTAGTCAAAGACAAAGGATGTGAGAATATACAATGGAGTAAAACTTTCTCTTTAATAATGGTGTTGAGAAAACTGAATAAAGACATGAAGATGAATGGAATTGGATTACTTTATTATACCATATACAAGAGTAAACTCAAAATGGATCAAACACTAAAAGTAAGACCTGAAATCATCAAAGCCCTTGAACAAAATATAGGTATGAAAATCTTTAAAACTGGTCCTTCTGATATCATTTTGGGGTATGTCTCTGCATGGAAGGGAAACAAAAAAAAGTAAACAAGTGGGACAATATCAAACTAAATAATTTTTGCACACTGAAGGAAACCATCAACAAAATGGAAAGAAAACTGACTGTTTGGAAGAAGGTATTTGCCAATGATAGAGCAGTAAGAGGTTCATATGCAAGATATATAAGAAACTCATACAACTTAACACACACACAACCCCCCCACCCCAAAATGGGCTCATGACCTAAGTAGACATTTTAGAAAGAGTATATTTAGATGGCTAACAGAATATGAAAAGATGCTCAACATAACTAATCAGGTAAATGCAAACAATGAAATATCACCTCAAGCTTGTCAAGCTGGCTATCATCATTAAAACAATAAGTAACGAGCTCCGACCGCTTTGGCTCAGTGGACAGAATGTCAGCCTGCGGACTGAAAGGTCCCAGGTTCAATTCCAGTCAAGGGCATGTACCTTGGTTGTAGGCACATCCCCAGTAGGGAGTGTGCATCGATGTTTCTCTCTCATAGATGTTTCTAACTCTCTATCCTTCTCCCTTCCTCTCTGTAAAAAATCAATAAAATCTATTTAAAAAAATAAAAAAGACAACCCTTCTTTAAAAAAAAACAAAAAACAATAAGTAACGAGTGGTGGCCAGGATGTGGATAAAAGGGAACCCTCATGCACTGTTGGTAGAATTATAAATTTATGCAGTCATTATGAAAAACAGTATAGAGTTTCCTCATAAAATTAAAAATATAACTACCATGTGACCCAAAAATTCTACTTCTTGGTATTTATCTGAAGAAATCTAAAACACCAGTTCAAAATGAAATATACACCCCTATGTTTATTGCAGCAGTATTTACAATAGCCAAGATATGGTTCATATAAATCTTTGATATTTAGGATATTTCAAAACACCTTTTAAAAACATGGTATACTTAAAGCTTTATGCATTTGTATATTGTTTTCAATAAAATTAATTAAGCATAATTATAAAAAAGCATAGGTGATATGAATTTAAAAAAATTTTGATGTTTCATATTAAACAAAATATGAGCATATAGAATGAAAATATGAGTTAGGATTTCTTAAATAACCTTTTGAGTACTTTCAAAATTATCAGAAAGATGACCTTAATATTTTTTATCATTTAATTTTACATGAAAGCCTTTTTATTTGCTAAAAAGACATATTACTGGCGTTGCTTTTTTCAGATTTTATTAATTTAATTTTAGTTATGATAGGTAAGTTCTGGAAATTCCAGTCCTATGAAAATTGTAATGAAAGGAGGGAAAACAATCAGGAAAAATAATATTACAAAGGCAGAGTGAGAGGAACTTTCATAATTTTAGTAAGCAAGTAAAAATACTTGTGAAATAAATGAATGATGAAGAAACTACAAAAAAATGGAAGGTTAAATAGAATAGGCATGATTTCTTTAGGTTAATTTTCCCTGTTGTAAAGAATGATAAACCAAAGAAATCTAGGGACTTTGGAGAACTCAAGCCTCCATAATAAAAGAGAGTGAATGTGTTCTGCATTAACCAGATTATTTACTACCATCCATTTTTATTGACTTTTATCCCATTGGACTGTAAGGTTTATGAGGGTAAAGAATGGAAACAAGAGTTTCCTATGTTAACTAACAAATGTAATAGTGGGTCTAGAGACTTTTGTCACTACTCAGGAAGGTAGAAATAAGGCACTCTTTTTTTTTCTAGCCAGGAAGAATGCATAGTGACCTTCCGGATTTTTATATTCCTGGGATGTCCTGTAGAGTTTGTCTCCTTGAATCTACCATGTGCAATATTTGAATTATCTACTAAAATTTTTAGCTTATCTTTACTGAATGAGTGATAATCCACAACAGTGAGATTACATTGAATTTTACTTATTTAGAAGGATCACACTTTAAGAGACGCATATGCAAACTGAATGTATATAAACTGTGTGTGTGTGTGTGTGTGTGTGTGCGTGTGTGTGTGTGTATATATTTGCTGTTGTTAAATGCTGAGTTTGCTAGCCTAAAGTTGAAATGACCAAAGATGGCAAGCAGTAGAAAATGGTTGCTTTCAAATATTTAGAAAGTAGACTAATAAAAGTTTGATCAGATACAATGGTCCCCACAGATATGATTAGATCTAAACTAAAGGGCTAATGATTTCCCTCAAAATCAAGGAGGTACTTTCCAATTGCCTGCCTTAGAAAGTAATAAATTTTTGTCATTGATGGTCTCAAAGCATAGCCTGACAAAATGGGCATTTGCAGAGGAATTAACATTAGAAGTTAAAATTTTTACAATCTCAACTAACCCTGCCTGATATACTAAATCTTACATTGTGGTTAGTCTCTGTAAATTAGGTCTAGACATTAAAAAAAGAAAGTAATATTCTTTTAAAATGTTCTGCTCATTTATTGCTGTCAAATTAGAAATAAGCTTGTTTCTTACTTTGTATTACTTGTAAATAAAATTTCTTGAGGTTAAAGTTACTAATCTTTTCAGCATTGCTATAAACCTGTCATCTTGGAAGAGTTCTTTCATTTTTGCAGAATTTGTAATTCATCTACTACATTGAAAAATGAATTCCCTATCACATTGTGAAATCTGTAGTTTAACAATTCATCAAATATGAGCCAGCCAATGGATCTTTTGAACCTTCACTTTTGCCTTGACTTAAATGCTTTTTTGGCCTTTGTTCTGTATCATAAAAAAGATCTTCACATGTGGAAGAAATCATCAGAAACTTAAACAGGATTTTATTTTAGACATACAAACTTGAACAAATTCTTGACAATGACAAGTCTATCAAAGGAGTATGGCATCCATCTGGGCAGGTTTCCTAGGGAGCCCCCATCAGACAAGTCAATGGATGCCAATATAAGATAGCAGTAACTGGCCAGTCACTTTCTATAGTGTAGTCAGCCAAAGATCCCTATGTTGCCACTGCTGTTGCTACTCTTGCTAAAATAAAATAAAATGAAATAAAATAAAATAAAATAAATAAAATAAAATAAAATAATAAAATAAAATAAAATGAAATAAAATAAAAAATGTGTGTGTCAACCAAATAACCAGGACCTGCAGCTGGTACTAATCCCTAAACTGCCACTGTACTTATCATTTTACTTGAGACCCAATGCACAAAGATTTGTGCAAGAATGGGCCTTCCTTCCCCTGGCTGCTGGCACCACCTTCTCTCTGGCCCAGAGCCGCCTTTTTGCCTTCCCACACTGGCCAGAGGCCCGGAGCAGCTGGGGCTGTGTAGAACACCTGAGTCCTGCCCTGCCCCCGGCCACTTGGTGCCTGAGTATGCAAATTAACCCACCAGCTTTGTTGGGTTAATTTGCATACCCACTCCCGATTGGCTGGTGTGCGTCATGAAGGTACAGTCAATTTGCATCTTTCTCTTTTATTAGTGTAGATTTCTAAGGAAGAAAGAAAAACTAGAATAAAAAAGTCCACAGATTATATGTCATGTGGAAAACATTAGGAATTCAAAAGTACATTAACCTAGCAATTACATTTCTTAGCTTAAAACAATACACTGGTGTTCAGCATATTTGACTAGTGTGCATGATACTCTTTTATTGTTGTGAAAGTGGTATTTTTTCTCATGTGTCCTTAAGAGCATTAGCCAACCTAAATTTATATTTAATGATATGCAAAGACATGCCTAATACATCCGGTCACATCAAAACAATAAATCCTCTTGCTGTACATGATGTTCACACACTCAAAGTTCAATCTTCATCAGTTACATTAAAGAAAGTGATTTATTATAAGAGTTTGTTAAAAAGTGTTCTATGTACTCTAAGCTGCTTTAAAAAGTCTGGTGATAAGCTTTCAAATGATTAATATTAAACATACATTAAATTTTGCCTGGAGATCTCCAGAGTACTGGAGTTTGATAAACCCCATGCAAGAAGATAAGATATAAACTACTTTTAGTGTATGGTTTAATATGGATGGTTAATTTTTCCTCTTATTGGGGAAATTGGTTGCAAGTTAAGTGAATTTTCAAATTTTGTGTAAATGTGTATTTTCATACATACACAATGTAATCCTGCCATTTTTACATTACATAAATGAATTTCATTTTAATCTTCCTTGAAATAGATGGTTTTGTCACTATAGTTATTCTTCAATAATTTAAATCTTATTGAATTATATATATATGTCAATAGTTTTATAAATATATAAAAGTTGTTAGCTGTATTATGCCTCACAGAAAATTGGTAAAATGCCTGATACTATTTTTATTTCAATCTTAAGTTATTTTAGAACTACACTCTACACATTATTAGCCTTCACATAAATATCTATTATGCAGGGGGAAAAAGAGTGCCATACTTATTTTTTCTTCTTGAGAAGCTAACATTTAACTTTATAAAATAAAATTTTATTTAAATTTATGTACTTAAATAATTTTACTTATTAAATGCATTATTTGTATTTTTAATTTTTTTAATTCCAAAGAGAAACTCTCTGTCCATTACTTGTTGACTTTTAACAAATAGACAACCAGTTTTTTCTCTACAAAAATAGGTATATTTGGGAATAACACAAAAATTGCAATTCTGGACATGTGGTCCAATGGCAAATCACAAGCAAATCCAGAGAAACAAGGGAGAGGAATGCTCTTTTGTGGATGTGGGAGGGCTGTTGCAAATAAAGCGTCTATTGTAAAAAACTGAAAGGTCAAAGTATAGGGACTTTGTATTGGCTGATATATGGATATTTCCCATTAGCTGTGCTGTTACTGAGCAAAGAGGAATCCTTTCTTCTCTTGTTGAGGTAGTAACGCAGTGCAATGAAGATATATCTCTTCATGCTGGGGACAGTGTTATATGCTAGTGACATGCATGACAGTTCTGTCTTCTAGCTTTCTGACTCCATTTTAAATAGATTTATGTTTATTAATTTTTACACCCAAATAGTATTAATTTCTTCAATATTAAAGTCTAAAACCCTTTGAGGAATATACTCAATATGTAAAAGGCCTAAAGGTCTATTTTGTATAACCAGTCTAATCTCTGTGTACTCTTTCTATTTTAATTCAATCTCTACCCTGCATTTCCTAAGAGTGTGTCCCAGGTTAAGTATATTTAGGTTCTAAAAATTAAACATAACTGCTAATAAATTAATGCATTTTTATGAAATTTTTAAGGGGAGAAGATATAACGTTCAGTTTTCTTAAGTTTATTTGAGCATAGACACCTTTCATCTCTGAACATATCTCAGGAACAAGAATTTTAGGAACACATTCTGCAAAATGCCTCAATGGCATTTATGGTGTTTTTTTTAAACAGGTTCTGTCATGCCTTTATATGTGTTACATGGATAACAGTTTATGCATTTCTCCTACTTGTAAAACCTAGTGTATTTTTCAAGGCTGGATTTCATTGTTACTTCTTTTTTAAATATCCCCCTGACTTCCACAGACTATGCTAATTCATTACTCTCACTCCATGTTATATAGACCTTGCGTTTTTCTCTATTTTATTCATTTTCATATCACATTGACATTGTTATATTTCATCAAATCTAAGGCATATTTGTGTATCATGCACAACATGTTTATCCTCTAATAAACAAAAACTCACCACTGATCTAATTAGTATTCAGGTTTTAAGTAACACACACACAAAAAAACAAAACAATCTATCTATATATATAAAAGCCTAAGCAACCGAACGACCAGTCGACTGGTCGCTATGATGTGCACTGACCACCAGAGGGCAGATGCTCAATTAGGGATTCTGAAATCCACCCCTGAACTCACATTATCAGGTTAGTAGATTTAGCCTTAATTTGTTTTTGCTTCCTTTTTTCCCCTTTACTGTCTATAATTTTTATTTTTAGAGAAAGAGGAAAAACATATATATTACTATTACTCCAAAAATTCTTCAAACTATTTGTTTGGGAGGTAGTATTGCATTCATAACTCATTTGTTTATTATACTTTCCTTTATCAATTGAATATTCTCCCTCATTTATTAATAATTTAGCCACAAATCAATTGACTTATAGGAGAAACTTGTCTCCCATAAATATGATGTTAATTGAATATCTGCACAGATTCATGGCTTAGAACAGGCTAGTTTATTTTCAGTTCACTGCTATCTATATATATATAAAACTCTAAGCAGCCAGTCAACCATTCAACCAGTCAACCGTTTGACTGGTTGCTATTACGTGCACTAATGACCAGGGAGCAAACACTCAATGCAGGAGCAGGAGCACCGCTCAGCTTACTGACTGCCGGGCTCATGGCTGGCAAGCACAGCTGAAGCGGTGCAAGCCTCTCCCGCCTCTGCAGCAGTGCTATGGAGCAGTGGCAGGCACAGGGAGCCTGGGATAAGTGGGAGCAGCGCAGCACCCAGCTCAGGCTTGGGCTCCTCTCCAGCTGCCTGCCGCTTCGTGCACTACTACATCCCTCTGGGGATGTCGCACTGCTGGTTTTGGCCCAATCCCACAGGCCCTGCAGGTATCAGGCCGAAAGCAGCAGTCCAACATCCCCCGAGTGGTCAGGATAGCGAGATGGTGCAGGCCAGGCTGAGGGACCCCACTGGTGCACAAATCCATGCACCAGGCCTCTAATAATTAATAAATAAATAATACTACAAGAATAAATTGTTTTATGTACTCACAACCTTAAACCTACTTTTGTCAACCCCTACTTAGAATTATCTTATAGTAATTAAAACAACTATTTTTATTTCAAGTAATGAGATATTTAATACTTAACAATTTTGCAAACTCTTTTTTCATTTGTACTAAGCACTAAAATTATTTTATTTAATTGTGTAATTTTTTATATTGGCTGAATGATAGAGTAATATATATTGCTGAAGAGTTTTTGGAAGTAGCCTTAATTACATTGTATTTACAGTCTCTCTCTATACATAGATATAACTACTAAGACTTAATAATGTCATCATAATTTCTGTCATTCTTAGAAGCTAAATCTTAGAAGAAATTGAATCAAATGTTTTAAACATGAAGTTACCACATCCTGTAACTATATCCCTATGTGCTATAGGTACCATAAAATAATTTAATTTAAATATTTGATTAAAATATTTGTATTATATGAAAATATGATGTTAAAAGAAAATATGAATCTTGATTATATTCTGGTTTTCTATGATTACATATTTTAAGTATGACAAAAACCTAAAGGTAAAGTCCTTATATTTGTTTAATCACACAAATTATTTTTTATGGAATTGAGCTGTTTTAATGAACAAATCCAAAGCTACCATTTGAAGGTGTTATCATAGAGAGATTGGTTTATTTACTGCCCATTTCAGTCTCTTTACAATTAATTTTTGAGCTAAAAAGCTAAAAAACAGCCCTAGTTGGTTTTGCTCAGTGGTTAGTGTCAGCCCATGGCCTGAATGGCCCTGGGTTTGATTCCAATCAAGGCCACATACCTGAGTCGCAAGCTTAATCTCCAGCCCTGGTGAGAGCAGGAGTGGGCGGCAACTAATGGATGTGTCTCTCTTAGATCTATGTTTCTCTCTCTGTTTCTTCCCCTCCCACTCTCTCTAAAAATCAATGGAAAAAATATTCTTGGGTGAGGATTAACAACACCAACAAAAAAAAAGTGAAGGTAAAAAAAACAAACAAATACTAAAACAACAACAAAAATAAAACACACAAAAAACTACCAAAACAAACAAGCAACCAAATAAAAACTCAGCAAGATAAACATATACAAAAATAAAAATTTACACATTTCCAAATTCCTTTGCAGCTTGGCTGTTTCTAAGTGATTTACATTCTACAAACTGATACATATCTGTGATTTTAATTCAGAAATGAATTAAATGGTTAGACAAGCATGGTGCAGAGCATCCATTTATTGATACAAATTATAGCAAGCTTCCTTAGGTGGCAGCTTACTGATGCCTCAGTGACGGTTTGGTCAATAATGGCAGTAACCCTGGAGGACTGGGAATTGTTGTAGAAACTTGGCCTAGAATCTTCTACCTGATGTCTCCAATTGATCTGTAAGCTACCTATGACCTGGTTGCAGTCATTCTTCGACCTCCAAAGGGGTCGTGACCCCCAGGTTGAGAACCGCTGGCTTAGAGAGGAGTTTTAGGCAGACTCCTGAGCTCTTCCATTCAAAGGTCATTTTTTTCTTTTTTAATTAAATATTTATTGTTCAAAGTATTACATATGTCCCCGTTTTCCCCCCATTTACCCCTTCTCAACCAATGTACAAAATAGACCCAGAGACAAAGAAGCATGGAAGAGACTGTCAAATCTCAAAGGGAAAGTGGGGATGGGTTGGTAGGTGGGAGAAGATCAATCAATGAACTTGTATGCATATATGCATAACACAGACATGGACACAGACAATAGGGTGGTGAA
Source organism: Myotis davidii (assembly GCF_000327345.1). Taxonomy (NCBI): domain Eukaryota; kingdom Metazoa; phylum Chordata; class Mammalia; order Chiroptera; family Vespertilionidae; genus Myotis; species Myotis davidii. Next base: position 5,096,689 of record NW_006299245.1, on the reverse strand, counting down.
ATTCTGGGGTGAGGATTGAAGGGCAAGTCAGGGCTAGAAGGGGTCAATGGGTGAAAAAAGGAGACATGTAATACTTTCAACAATCAAGATTTTAAAAAAAGAAATAACCAAAATATGTTATCAATACATGCAGAAAAAACACTTGTCAAAATTTATCAGCAATTTAACTTAATTTAAATTAAATAAACTCTCTGAAAACATGAAGGGAAATGCTTCCATTTTTAAAAGACACATACACAATAGTCTTCTCTTATCCATCATTTTGCTTTCTGACGTTTCAGTTACATGTGGTCAACCAAGATTTAAATATATTAAATGGAAAATTCCAGTTATAAACAATTAATGTCTTACATTGTACGCCATTCTGAGTAGCATAATGAAATCTTACACTATCCTGCTCTGTTCTGACCTAGACATGAATCACCCATTTCCGTATTGTAACTCTACCCACTCATTAGTTACTTATAGCCTTTTTGGTTATCATATTGTGGTATTGCAGGGCTTCTGTTCAAGTAACCCTGATTTTACTTAATAATGGCACACAAGTACAAGAGTAATCATACTGGCAATTTTGATATGATAAAGAGAACCCATAAAGACTTCCCTTTAAATAAAAAGGTGAATACAGTACAATAAGATATTTTGAGAGAGACTATATTTAATAATTATTGTTAATCTTTTACTGTGTCTAATTTATAATTTAAACTTCATCATAGGTATGTATATATAGGGTTTGGTACTATCTATCCATCCACTGGGGGTCTTGGAATGCATCCCCTGATAATTGGATGTGGGGGGGCGGGCTACGATAAAACAGGTTCATCTTCAATGTCCGCCATTTGAAAGCAAAACAATAGAGTGGGTTCCCAAAGAAACTACACTAAATTAGAAGAGAAGATGTAGGGACAAATCTTCTGTTCTATATTTAAAATCACCCCAAATGAAATAAACTAAAAAGAAAGTGTATAAAGGCCAAGTTCATTTGAAGAGAACCAGATCAATGTTATTATTATTTTTTTTATGATGAGAAGTTGATCTAATATTTTTGTATTCATTTTTTGTTGTTGTTAAATAATTTACTGTTAAAAGTGTTACATATGTCTCCTTTTTTCCCCTATTGACTTCCCCCGGCCACTCCCTCCCCCCAGCACATGCCCTCACCCCCCTTCTGTCTGTATTCATTGGTTATACTTACATGCATTGCATACAAGTCCTTTGGTTGATCTCTTACTCTCCCCACCCTCCCCTACCTTCCCTCTGAGGTTTGACAGTCTGTTCAATGCTTCTAAGTCTCTGTATCTATTTTTCTTCATCAGGTTCATATGTTGTTCACTATATTCGACAAATGAGTGAGATCATGTGATATTTATCTTTCTCCAACTGGCTTATTTCCCTTAGCATAATGCTATGTCCATTCATGCCATTGCCAATGGTAAGAGTTCTTTGTTTTTTACAGTAGTGTAGTATTACATTGTGTAAATGTACCACTGTTTTTTAATCCACTCATCTGCTGATGGGCACTTAGGCTGTTTCCAAATCTTGGCTATTGTAAATTTTGCTGATATGAACATAGGGGTGCATATATTCTTTCTGATTAGTGTTTCTGATATCTTCAGATATGTTCCTAGAAGTGGGATTACTAGGTCAAATGGAAGTTCCATTTTTAATTTTTTGAGGAAAAGCCATATTGTTTTCCACAGTGGCTGCACCAGCAGTGCAAGAGGGTTCCTTTTTCTCCACATCCTCTCCAGCATTCCTGGTTTGTTGATTTGTTGATGATAGCCATTCTTATAGATGTGAGATGGTACTTCATGGTCATTTTGAT
>NW_006299245.1:5073267-5094478 GCF_000327345.1 Myotis davidii | reverse complement strand
TGTTTGCTGTGCAGAAGCTTTTTTTTTTTTTGATGTAGTCCCATTTGTTTATTTTCTCCTTAGTTTCCATTGTCCTAGGAGATGTATTAGTAAACATATTGCTATGAGATATGTCTGATATTTTGCTGCCTACGGCTTCCTCTAAAAGTTTTTATGGTTTCCCATCTTACGTTTAAGTCTTTACCCATTTTGATTTTATTTTTGTGTATGGTGTAAATTGGCATTTTAGTTTCATTTTTTTGCTTGTACCTGTACAATTTTTCCATCGCAATTTATTGAAGAGACTGTCTTAACTTCATTGTATGCTCTTGCCTCCTTGGTCAAATATTAATTGAGCATAATGACTTGGGTCGATTTCTGGGTTCTCTGTTCTGTTCCATTTGTTTATATGTCTGTTCTTGTGCCAGTACCAGGCAGTTTTGAGAACATTGGCGTTGCAGTATAGCTTGACACCTGGTATTGTGATCCCTCCAACTTTCTTCTTCTTTCTCAGGATTGCTGCAGCTATTCAGGGTCTTATACAATATAAATTTTTGGAGAGTTTGTTCTATATCTATGAAATATGCCATTGGTATTTTAATGGGGATTGCTTTGAATCTATAGATTGCTTTGGGTAGTATGGACATTTAATGATGCTGATTCTAGCTACCAATATATGAACACAGTATATTATTCCACTTGTTTATATCTTCCTCCATCTCTTTTTTCAACATCCTATAGTTTTCTGAGTACAGGCCCTTTACCTTCTTAGTTAAGTTTATTCCTAAGAATCTTAACTTTTTTTTTTACTCCAATGATAAATGGGACTTTTTTTTTAGTTTCACTCTCTGTGAGTTCATTATTGGTGTATAAAAATGCCATTGATTTCTGGGTGTTAATTTTATATCTTGCAACATTAGCAAATTCATGTATTAAGTCTAGTAGTTTTTTGATGGCATCTTTAGAGTTTTCTATGTAGAATATTATGCCATCTGCAAATAATGACAGTTTTACTTATACTTTTCCAATTTGGATACCTTCTATTTCTTCTTGTCTGATCTCTATGGCTATCATTTCCAATACTATGTTGAACAGGTGTGCTGAAAGTGGGCATCCCTGTCTTGTTCCTGTTTTTAAGGGGAAATAGTTGTAGTATTTTCTCGTTGAGTATGATGTTGGCTATAGGTTTGTCATATAAGACTTTTATTATATTGAGGTATACCTTTATTCCCACTTTGCTGAGAGTTTTATTCAAAAAAGCATGTTGGATTTTGTCAAATGCTTTTTCTGCATCAATTCAAATAATCATGTGGTTTTTGTCGTTCAATTTGTTTATGTGATCTATCATATTTATTGATTTCTGGATATTGTACCAGCCTTGCATGCCTGGGATAAATCCCAATTGGTCGTGTTCTATGATCTTTTAATGTATTGCTGGATGTGATTTGCTAACATTTTGTTCAAGATTTTAGCATCTATGCTCATCTGTGATACTAGCCTGTAATTCTCTTTCTTTGTAGTATATTTATCTAGTTTTGGGTTTAAGGTAATGCTGGCTTCATTGAAAGAGCTTGGAAGTGTTCATACTCTTGAATTTGTTGAAATAGTCTGAAGAGGATTGGTGTTCAATGGGGTATTAAAGACCTCTACTATGATTTTATTGCTGTTGACCTCCCCCTTGATATCTTCCAGCTTTTTAAAAAAAAAATGTATTTGGGTGCTCTCACAATGAGTGCATATAAGTTTACCAGAGTTATATCCTCTTGTTGATTCGATTCCTTTAGTATTATGAAGTGGCCTTACTTATCTGTTGTTATGGCTGTCACTTTGAGGTCTATTTTGTCAGATATAAGTATTGCTACCCCAGCTTTTTTTTTTTTTTCATTTCCATTTGCATGGAAATTTTTTTTCCATCCCTGCATTTTCAGTCTGTGTGAGTCCTTTGTTCTGAGATGGGTCTCTTGTAGACAGCATACATATGGATCATGTGTTCTAATCCATTCAGCTACCCTATATCTTTTGATTGGAGCATTTAATCCATTTACATTTAAGGTTATTATTGATAGGTACTTGTTTGTTGCCATTTTAATTCTTTATTCCTGTGTTCCTTCTTCCCTATCTACTTCTTCTTTTTACATCAGTCCCTTTAACATTTCTTGAATTGCTGGCTTGGTGGTAATAAACTCCCTTAGCTTTTTCTTTTGTCTGCAAAGCTCCTGACTTCACCTTCAATTTTGAATGATAGGCTTTCTGGATAGAATATTCTTAGATTCAGTCCCTTGCTTTGCATCACTTTGTATAACTCATTCCATTTTCTTCTGGCCTGGTGTGTTTTTGTTGAGAAATCAGTTGATAGTCTAATGGGAGATCCCTTGTAGGTAACTTCCTGGTTTCTTTGATAGACTGTAAGATTCTTACTTTATCACTGATGTTTGCCAATTTAATTATGATATATCTTGGTGTCGGTATTTTTGGGTTCATCTTTTTGTGACTCTGGGTGTTCTTGGACTTGTGTGACTTTTTTCTTCCCTGAATCAGAGAAGTTTTCTGTCATTACTTCTATAAACAGCTTTTCTATTCCTTGTTCAGCTTCCTCTTCTTCTGGCATCCCTATTATGCAGATGTTGTTTCATTTCATGTTTTCCCAAAGCTCCCTTAGGCTATCTTCCTGCTTTTTAAGTTTTTTGTTTGTTTTCCAGTTGCTGCTCTACCGGGTGATTTTACCCACCTTGTCTTTTTACTTGCTTATTTGGTCCTCAGCTTCTTCTAGTCTACTGTTGAAACCTTCTATTTGTGTTATTATAGCTATATAATTCCTCATTTCTTCTTGATTCTTCCACATGTTGGGGAATTTGTCATCCAGCCTTTTCAGCATCCTCAGCATCCTTAAAACTGTTGCTCTGAATTCTTTCTCTGACAAATTGCTTGCCTCCATTTCATTTATTTCCTTTTCTGTTGATTCCTGTTCTTTTGTATGGAGGTTGTTTCTATGTCTCCCCTTTTTTGCTGTTCCTTTGTGATGTTTGTATGTATTAGGTCAAACTCTAATATCATCCACATATTTTGGATTTATCTTATGTAGTAGATGTTTTGTCAGATTCAGTGATGCAGTCTCTCAGACCTTCTGGGCTGGGTATTCTAGGGATGAACCCTACTTGAGATTTTGGATTCTCTTGATGTAGTTGGGTCTTGAATATTATTGTCTATTTGTGGATGGAGTCTTCTCTCAGGGTGTCTGGTTATGTGGTTCACTCTCTAACACGTCATGCCAACCATTGTGGAGGTGCTGACTGAACAGCACAAAATACAACAGGACACAACATGACAGCACAAAAGGAACAGAGCACGAATGTACAGAAGACACCTCTAACTCCAATAAAAGTGACCACCAGAGAAAATAGAGTTAGGAGATAAAAAGAGCAAAAATGATAGTGAGAAAAGATAACAAGAAAAATAAAACAAACAGAAAAAATAAAAGAGAAAGATTATGGGGAGAAAACACAACAAAACAAACAATTAAACCAAAAATTGCAAACAAAAAACATCCAGAAAAAGGAGGGGCGGGGGGGCAGGCAGAATCTGTAGCAGCAGAGCTTAATACAGAAAATAAGGTTCAGAAATTGGATGACTAGGGGAAAGAGCATGGTTTAGTATAAAGGAGGGAGAATAAGAATGAGTGGATAAGAAGAAAAAACATTATTTATTTATTTATTTATTTATTGAAAAGGAGAATAGACAAGAGAGCAGATAGGCCTGAATTTAAGAAGTGAAACTAATGAAAAGATTAGGAGAATAAAAGAGCAATAGAGGAAAGGGAAAAAAAATGAGTAGTGAAGAAAAGAGAAGGGTAAATGTAGTAGGAGCAGGGAAGACGAATGTTTATATACGAATAAGCCAACAGAGACTACAATAATAATAATAACACATCTGTAAGGCAAATATGATCAGTTTTTAACAAGGGGTGGAAAGAAATGAAAGAGAAAAGCTAGTGTGGGTAAAAGAGAAGATAAACAGGATGAAAAAGGGAGAAGTGAGGAAGAAAAGGTGAAAAAAAATGAAAAGAACAATGAAAAATAAAAAAAATATAATAATAATACTAAAAAAATTTTTAGGAAAGTAAAAAGAAAAAAAAATGAAGTGTCATTTGCTTCAGCCTCATTTTAATGCCCCGTGGGAGCTGGTTTAGGACCCCACTCTTCTGCTCTGTCTGCCAATTCTGGACTTCCTGTAGGTAGTAAGGTGCTGACCACTGTCAGGCACCATCTTTGGCATTTAGCACCCTGTTGAAGCTCCAGTAGATCCAGTGCTCCTCTGCTTATGTCTGTCTCCACAGGTGTTGGCTGCAAGCCGGTGGGACCAAACTGCCCAGTTTGCCTGTCTTCCAGCTGTCAATCTTAATCACTCAAGTGTCTGTTTCTGACAGGACTTTGGGTCGGGGTAGTGCTGTTTCCCTATCCAGGAAACAGATAGATGTTTTTTTCCCTGACTGAGAGCTACTGCTCGGCAAGTAGCCCAGTTATTACTCTGGCCTTGGATGGTCAGAGGTCCTTGTATGGAGACCAGTGGGGTTAACTGGCAACCTGTACTTTTTATCAGTCTGGTTCCCAGAGTGGTGGGGCAGACCAGACCCTTTTCCACCCCAGTCACTGAGGGCTTTTGGGGGGCTATTCCGAGCTTTTCTTTCCTTTGTTTAACTCAAAATGCAGGCAGGGTATGGCAGGCTGTATTACCTGTCTTGAGTCTACTAGGAGGGGCTGGCTTTCCAGGAGAGAAATGGCCACTTAGGTTTGGAAGGTTATGAATGTCCCACTGCTAGAGCCCTGGGATGTCTCCCTGCCCTGCTTCCCTCTCCAGCTACTCCACAAATCTATTGCTCTATTGATCTGCCATGGGTGAGTTCTTGCAACTGAATAGTCCTATGTTCTGGGTTTAGCAGATAAAAACAAACACAAAACAAAAGCAAAACAACCATGAAATTGCAGTTTTCTCTCCTGCTGGTACCGAGCTGCTCAGGCTAATTTTCAGGAGGCCTATTGGGGTGCAGTATTTTGTGGCTGTTGTCTTAGGTCTAGATTGCCAAGCGACACAACTTTGGTGCACCCCACCCTCTCGGCCTGGCGGCCAGGTAGCCCTCTCCCGCCCAGATCCCTGTTCCTACCATTCTCCAGTCGTCCCCTGCCCTTCCTTGTGGATAACTGTTTCCACAGCTGTGTCTAATTTGTTAATTCTGTGTAGATGTCCTCCAATTTAGTTACTTTTCAGTCTGGCCCCAGGACAAGGTGCACAACACATCTGCCTATTTGGCTGCCATTTTCTTCCTCAGGTTAATGTTATTTTTGAAGCCAAGGTTATCTTACCTTTTATTGGGAGCAGGGAAAGGGGTTGTTAAACTCTAGAAAGGTATAGACTAAAATGAAATATGGCAATTTGGTCAGAGGCTACCTTTGTAAACACTAATTTGCGTGGAGTTATTGAGGTGGAGCTACAACATTGGTAGAACTGAGGAATTAGAGACAATAAACATGGACTACTGGCATTCAATATTTTGGTGGTTTATCAAGGGGTCAATTGTGGGGGCTCAGAAGAGTCTATGCCTGATATGAAACCCTTAATTTAAGAAATACAAGCAACTGTTTATTTCCTTAGAAAAATGTGTTAATAGAGATAAAGAGCTTATAAATACCCAAAATACAAAGGCTATTAATAAAAAAGATCTCATCACAGGATAGCTGGAAAGAGAACAAAAACTAGTTATAATAGTGATTTTAGTGAAGATTTACAGTTTTTGTCCTTAAAAATAAGTTGTTAAAAATCAATGACAATAAATGTGTTCTTTTAGCTTCTACAGAGCTGTCTGTTTAAAAACTCCTTAAAATGGAGTGAAAACTTTATAGATAAATCATTGAACATACAAAAGTTTTTGTGTATTTGACATACATCAAATGAACAATAGTGGAATGTAACACAAAAAATAGAATAGATGCATTGTTTCATTGAAGACAATGCTCTCTTGTTTTTCTAGTTGGTTCTACTTATCTCTCTATTGTCTGTTTGTAAGCAGTGGCATTCTTCTAGTACCACAAAAATTGGTTTCTGAATTATTGTAGAAATTACAGCAGTGACTTTTTCTTAAGTCTATAAATACTACTTTTCCATTTCATTTTAAAATGTGCATCTAAAAGCCACTATTTTTTATGAGTTGTAATAGTCTAACAAAAGCTGTCCTTTACTGGAAGGGCCTCAATTGAATTAACTTTTGGATATTTTGGGAGTTATTTAAGAATGAAGAATATATTTTGTGTCCTAAGTATATTAAATTCACTAAGTAGTTTTTTTGTTTGTTTGTTTAAAGTAGCATTCTAAATTACTATTGCCTTTCCTAGAATTTTTAATATTAATGAGTATTTTTTGGAGAAAATACAGATAAGATTTGACTTGAAAAACAGAAATTATTTAAGAAGAAAGATAATTTTTACATACATATTTTAGAGATGATGGACTTCATTTTGCTAAAAACATGAATATCATTTTCTATTGTTTATAATTTTATCATTTTTACATTCATCTACTCAAAAGTGAACAAATAGAAAGACGTTGTCAATACCAGGGGTTCTTAGTCATTTTAATTAATTAAACATCTTACTGCTGCTTAGTAAATTTGAAATAAGAGTACCTCATATTAATTTTTAAAGATTTTTATTATTTATCCTTCAACATGAACAGATATTATAATGTCATAAGTGTAAGGAGAAACTGTCTCTCTGACTGTATCACAGACACAGAATTGAGGGCATAGCAAGTGTTTGTTTTTGACTCTATCCCCCCAAATAAATTCTAGGATTAAAGATTTAAATGAGAATGAGAAAAGAGCTATGCAGTGGAAGGAATGTGTAGAGAAAGGAGCCATGGAATAGAAGAAAAGTGAAGAGAAGAGAAAGAAATGGTATTTAAATAATTTTTTTTTTACTCTGGCTATTTTAAGCAAAAAATAACAGCAAATTATAAATATATAAAGATATAAATATTCATAGTTGTCTCCAAAAATCTAAGGACATGGGTACAGATGAGTCTCAGGAACAAACTGAATCCAGGGACAGCAATCCCTGCCATAGCCAGCTTCATGAGCCCAGGACAGTAACTCCAGAATCTTTCACTTAGAAAGGCCCATGCTTAAAGGTTAATGTACTGTGGTTACCATCTTAAAATTCCTAAACAGTTTTTAAATTGTATTTTGTAAGTGAAGTTGGTTAGGACATTGGCACATGTTGTTGCTCCTAGGCACATGAGTGTTCTGACTTCACTGCCTCCCCTCCTCTCAGGCTGCCTGCCTCCTGGTCCTTCGGTACCTTGGTCTGCTCAGCATGTTCTTCTTCTCAACTGCCCTTGTCCCCTGGGGCCTTGTCACCTGAAGTGCTACCCATGCCCAGGGACTGTAGGGATCATGACACAAGTCAGAATTATAAAGGCGGCAGGGGCAGCAGGCACTCCCACCCACTGGCAATACCACTGCATATTCATCAGGTAACTGGGAAGGTTGAGACTGTCATGAACTCTTAATTCGAGTGCATTCTAAATGCATCTTGGTGCAGAGGTCACAATACTTTGGTGGGACTGGGGGCTGGGTTGGGATGACGTGCAGAGATGCTACTGGCATCTAAATAATAGAAGCTGGGGATGCTACTCAACATCCTGTGCAGGACAGCCTTCCACAACAAGGAGTTGTCTGGCTCAAAATGTCAGTGGTGCCAAGGTTGAAAAACCCTGTTCTAAGATAAATGGTGTTTTTATACCTGAGAGAAGAGGGGAAGGAAGATGCTGATATATATATACACACACACACATACCTGTGCTTACTCCTAAAGGTGAGAGTGGGATTAACTCTCCCATGGCATAAGAAAAACTCAGTACAGTTTAGCCTAAAGTGATAAACACAAATTCAATAGATATCTACAACAGTCTAATTCCACCTCCGTGTTTGTGTGTGTGTGTGTCTGTGTGTGTGTGTGTGTGTGTGCGTATTTATTTGTATATATGTAATTGTGATAGAATAGAATGTAAATTATAAAATGTAGAATAATTAATATTTATGTTCTGTTCTGTGATAATGATTTACACAGTTATTTTGGACTCCACTTCTACTTTTACATGAAGTCAATATTTTCTGTATCATCTCCATTTATCACAACATAGTAATAAAGTTCATCCTCGAGTTGTTTCTTCCATAAGAAATCATGAAGAAAAATATACCTGATATTTGAAAGTTTGAAAATAGTATTTTTATCAGAACACTTGTACATTAGTTATCTATTGCTGTACAACAAACCAGATTAAAACTTAATAACTTAAATATAAGCTACATATGATAGCTCACAAGTCTGTAGATAAAGCAGGTGTTTCTGCTGACCAGGACCAAGTTTCAGCTTTTTCTCAGTTTCAAACCCATTTTTCTCTGCACTCGGATGCGAAGGCTGGGATTCTGCACATTTTACTTGCCAGCTGGTTCTGTCTTAGGCTCAGCAGAGTGGGTGCTGGAGGGAGTCTGGAAATCTAGAGAAGACTGCTCCCACCTGTTTGCTTCTTGTTCTTGATAGCATCCTCACAGTAACACTTCTTCTTGCAGCAGCGATTTATTCTAACCTGTGAAACCAGCTTCCTCTTGCCTCATGATAACCATGAAGATTCAGCACCAGTTGAGCAGCACACACTTCTCTGAGCTCTAGGTTGCAGGGCTGCCTAGCATCTGTTCTAAGCTTGTAACTAATAAAGCTGATCTCTTCTCTCAGGGTGGTGGCAGGGCTTTTCAGTTACAATCTCATAGTACTGTTGTGGTTATATTTTCTTCTCAATAATTATACAAAAGTAAGGTAGTAAATATCCTCTATTAATTTCATTGGTGTGGTACTGTATTCACAGTTCCTCTCTGTGGTATTGATCTGATTTCTTTTCCATAATTGGTCCCTTTACAGATGTCACGATTGAAATGCCCTGAAGAGAAACTGAAGGAAAGCAGAAGTACAGTCTCATTTCCCTTCAGGATGAGAAGGCTAAACAGGGCAATCACATAACCATGACGCAAAGTTCCTATAGTTAAGTTTCTGATTGAGCCAATCACTTAGAAACAGATAGATGATTAAGTATTTCAGATGCTATCTCTCTATCATTTTTATATATTTATGTAGCCAACCATCAACTGTTGATGCCAGATGCCAAACATCAAATGAGTTGGTCTGCAGGAAGAAATGGCCAAGCCACTCACCAGTTTTGTTATTGCAAGTACTATTTTTTTTCACATTAGAAACAAACTCCTTATCTTTCTGATGATATTTTATTTATGACATGATTAAGTAATTGTAGGGGAGCACAGGAAACTTGTTTGGAAAGTTTGTAAGGTGGAAATTCAGACTTAGAGGAGTTGGCTGAAGGTGGCTAGCACCTGTTCCTCAGAATTCCAGCTTAGGTAAGTTGGCCAAAGGCAGCTGCCCCTAATTGTTCCTTGACCTTTCCAAACAAGTCTGAGCATGTGCAGACCCTCAGGTGTTTACCAGAATCTTTATGCTTAATCTTTAGGTGTCCTTGCTTAAAGACACCTGTGCCCTCCCAATATTACTTACCCTACTGATTGTATCTAGATGCTAAACTTTATCTCAAACTGCTGTTACAATAAAAGCCCGAAGAGACAGGCTAATGAGGCTGTCTGGTTCCTTTCACCAGGCAGTCCCTTAGCCCTCTCTTTCACAGCATCCTGTGTTAGAGTAATCATTCATCCATCGCTCAGGGTCTGCTGGTCAGCCCTGGCAAGTAACACCTTTACTCTGACTTGTGTCAGAGTCACATCCTAATGCTGTTTTCAAAAGTTCACTTTTCTCTGTTGCTTTAACCTGAGTTATAGAGTTTCAATATTTTATCATGTAGGGAATTGATAAATATTCACAATGACATTTCAGGACTATTGTCAGATTTAAGCAAAGTGAAGACCCACATTGAAGGGTAACACTCTCTAAACAGGTCCTGGGTGTAGTCTGACATCATCACTGCTCTTTCTTAACCCACTTCTTCAGAACTTCTCTTTTTAGCATATTTTTTTCTTCTCTGAGAAGTAGCATTTTTATTGTCACTTAATTTGGTAAGGAAAATCTAGCTACCTCAGCTCTCCTTTGTGGGTGTAAAAACTTGGAACTATGTTGCTGATAGCTTTTGTCTTTTTAACTCATTCTTAGCTTATTTGGTTTGGGAGAACTTAATGGAACCCACATATATGTGGTATGTTAGTCACATCTCCAGTAGTGGGACTATTTTTTCTATTGTAAACTAACTACATTTTTGAGAGAAAAGACTTTATGCTGAATTATATCAAAGAATTGAGTCCATTTTTTTTACTAGAAAAGATATGAGCAGTATGCTGATGAATGTTTAACAGGCTCCCCAGAGGAAAACATAGAAAAAGCCATATTTATAGTATTTGCAGAGTTTTATACTCTCACATGGCCAATTTCAACTTTACTTTAATCTTAACTTCAACTGAACCCAGATGGAATTGGGACAAAATAGCTCTCAAAGAAAAATACAAGTTGGCTTTAGTGTGCCACTATGACAAAATATGGAAATATATTTTCGTATTTTATGTCTCATAGTGACTCCATACCCATTGATCATAACTGAGTTCCAGGATAGAAAACTATCCTTGTATATAACTATAGATGAGAAACTTCAAACTTGTAAGTTATACATTTGGATAAGCCACATACTTTGATTACTTGCTTTGTTAAAAATACTTTGTCCCAAAGAATGTTTTTAAAAAGACATATTACTGTCATCATGCTTAAATCTACTTAAACAACATCTGATTATTTGGGGTTTTTCTAAAAGCATTAAATGGTTACTTTATAATCACCAATTGGTCAAAACCTGATTGCAATTATAAAATATTTTTTTGAATCTACTAAATTTGTTGATATCAAAAGTCTATGACACCATTTTTAAAACTTAGTTTTTACTATGTAATTACTCGCTAATACATTAAGTGATCAAACTGCATACATGTGATAGTGACTAAAAGATTCTGATAGAGACTCTAGGTAGAGTGTGGTCAACATTTGCTGATGATTATTGACCAAATAAAACCACCAAATTATATATTTTAGGATCATTTTAACATTTTTTTCTAATCAAAATTCTGTTTTTCCTCACCCCTCCAACTTAACTCTTAATGCATTCTCATGTTATCACAAATTTTTTCTAAGCATTATTTGATGTCTCTGTATTGCCATCATGTCTTTCTTCATGTTGTAATAGTTCCATTTCTCCTTTTAGAAGTAGGCAGATTCTTACCTTTCAAGGCAAAATGTGTAATTTCTGCATAATAAGACAAATATTTTCAAAGATTATACTAGAGAAAAATAGATGTAAAAAGTTGATTTCCTAATGAAAACAGAAGACATTTTCTATTTTAAATATGGTGATTATAGGAAACTACTTTACAACTGTTCTGACTACTGGAATTTTGTTGCGACTACCACTCAATTACAGAGTACAATAATGGTCTACTTAAATATTTTAGGAGAAAATATTATTTTTCACAATACAGTTCATTCTAATGTTTATATAACAAATTCCCTGTAATCAAAAGAACTAATTTGTAATACAGGTAAAAGTATATAATCATTTTAAAATCAGGACCTTTCCCTATGACTAGGGGCTTTACCCACAGAAAGAAACCTGTATCGTTGCCTCTGCATTATTTTAGTATATGTGCTGCTGAAGCAAGCACAGAAAATAGTTATATTTTTAAATGTGAATAATATTGAATATGACTAATTTTATTAACAATGTGTAATAATTTTAAACTACTTCCTATACATGAAACACTGTTGTGTTAACTTGTGTGTTTGTAGGCATACTCATTTAATCCCTGAATTAAGTCCTAAATTAAAGTGGCTTTTAAATGAAGAAACTGGGCACAAAGAGTTTAAGTCAGCAATGGAAAAGTTGAAGTTCAGATTGAAAATCAAGCAGTCTCCCTCTGAGCTTAAATTTTTTTTTATTGAATTTATTAGGGTGACATCCTATATAATAAAAGCTTAATATGCAAATTGACCAAACAGCAGAATGACCAGTTGCTATGATGTGCACTGACCACCAGGGGGTAGACACTCAACGCAGGAACTACCCCCAGCCCACAGGCCCCAACCAGCACTGGTGGCGGTGGGCAGGGCTGGCAAGCTGGCGGTGCCAGGCCAGCCAAGGCGGGTGCCAGCAGGGACCGCTCCGATAGCCCCACCAGTCACCCCACAGATCAGCCCTAATTGCTGGCCTGGCCTAGGGACCCTACCTGTGCATGACTTTCATGCACTGGATCGCTAGTTGGTTAATAAAATTATATAGGCTTCAGGTGTGTGATTTTTATAATACATCATCTCTGTATTTTATTGGGTGTTCAACACCCTAAGCCAAACCTTCCATCACCATTTCTCCTCCAAAATTTCTTCTACCTCCCCTCACCCACTTTCCCTCTGGTAATCACCATATTGTCTGTGTCTGTGTCTATGAGTTTTGCTGTTTGTTTTTGCTTAATCTTTTCACCTTTTGAACCCAAACATGCAACCACCCTCCCCTATGACAGCTGTCAGTCTGTTCTCTATCTATGAATCTTTCTATTTTGTTTGCTAGTTTGTTTTGTTCGTTAGATACCACATATAAGTGAGATAATGTGATACTTGTCTTTCTCTGACTGACTTCACTCAGCGTAATGCTCACCAGGTCCATCTATGCTGGACACTTGGGCTGTTTCCAAATCTTGGCCATTGTAAATAATGCTGCAATGAACATAGGGATGCATATGTTTTTTCTAATAGAGTTTTGGGCTTCTTTGGATAAATGCCCAGATGTGGAATTACTGAAACATAAAGCAGCTAGTTCTATTTTTCATTATTTGAGGTAACTCCATACTGCTTTAAATAGTGGCTGCACCAATCGGCATCCCCACCAACAGTGCACAAGAGTTCCCTTTTTCTTCACAATTTTGCCAAGACTTGCTGTTTATTGATTTATTGAATGTAGCCATTCTGACAGGTGTAAGGTAATGTCTATTCAGGTCCTTTGCCTATTTCTTAATTGGATTGGTTGTTTCTTTGATGTTGAGTTTTATCATTTCTTTATATATTATGGATTCATCAGTGAACATGTTCTCCCATTCAGTGACTTGTCTTTTCATTCTGTTGATGGTTTCCTTTGCTGTGCAAAAAACTTTTCAGTTTGATATAGTCCTATTTGTTTATTTTTTCTTTTGTTTCCCTTTCTTGAGAAGACATATCAGAAAAAATATTGCTACAAGAAATGTCTGATATTTTACTGCCTAAGTTTTCTTCTAGGTTTTTTATTGTTTCATATCTAATATTTAAGTATTTAATCCATGTTTAGTTTGTTTTTGTGCATAGTGTAAGGCACTGGTCTAATTTTATTTTATTTTATTTTTGCATGTCTCTGTCCAATTTTCTCAACACCATTTATGGAATAGACTACCTTACCCCATTGTAAGTTTTTAATTCCTTTGTCAATTATTAATTGACCACAAAGTCATGGTTTTATTTCTGTCCTCTCTGTTCTGCTCCATCAATTTATATGTCTATTTTTATGACAATACCAAGCTGTTTTGATTACAAAACAGCCTTGTAATAAAGTTTGATATCAGGTATTGGAATACCTCTAACTTTGTTCTTCTTTCTCAAGATTACTGTGGCTATCCATGGTCTTTTGGTTCCATAAATTAAATGCATTTGAAAAATCATTTGAATCCAAAATATCCAAACCATAAACTTGAGGTTTTTAATTTTTTTCTCTTTTAGTTCTGTGCATTTGTGTTTATTCAGTATTTTCTATAATGGTCTTTTCCAAAGATTTAAATGTTCATATAGGTTAATTCCTTGCATTTTATTTAGTGATAACAGAAACACAATAAAAGAGAAAATGACACAAAATATTAAAATGTTTATAGGCATTTGTTAGTTGTACTAAATTATATCAAAGTTTCATAATTTTATGTTCATTATTTATAAACTAGAAAACTTTGTGCACTCAGGGGGGTTCCTCAGCCCTGTCTGTGCCCTCTCACAGTCTGGGACCCCTCGGGGGATGACCACCTGCTGGCTTAGGCCCACTTCCTGGGGAATTGGGCCTAAGCTGGCAGTCAGATATCCCTTTGGCAGCCAGGGAGCCCTCAGGGGATGTCCACTTGCCAGTGGGGAGCAGAAGTAAGATGCAGCTGGACATCCTTAGCACTGCTGAGGAGGCGGGAGAGGCTCCCACCACCAACGCTGTACTGGCAGCCATCAGCCTGGCTTGTGGCTGAACAGAGCTCCCCCTGTGGGAGCACACTGACCACCAAGGGGCAGCTCCTGCATTGAGCATCTGCCCCCTGGTGGTCAGTGTGTGTCATAGTGACCAGTCATTCCCAGTCCTTCTGCTGTTAGGGTCAATTTGCATATTACCCTTTTATTATATAGGAGTTCCTGGTCAGCCTTGGTGAGGGGCTGGTGGCTATTTGCAGGCAGGCCACAGCCCCTTCAGGGTATGGATCCCCCTTGGGGTGCCTGGCCAGCCTGGGTGAGAAGCTGAAGGCCATTTTCAGGCTGGCCACAACCCCTTCAGGGTGGGGGGGTCCTGCTGGGGTGCCTGGACAGTCTGGGTGAGGGTCTGAGGGCTTTTTTCAGGCTGGCTAAGTCCCCAGCAGGGACCCTCAGCCCATGAGGGTGTGGCCAGCCTGGGTGAGGGGCTAATGGCTGTTTGCAGTCTGGCCACAACCCCCAGCCACCCAAGCTCCCAGTGGAGGCTGGTTGGAAGCAGGTATCTGGGATTTTTTGTCTTCTATAATTGAAACTTTGTTGCCATGAGCAGAGGCCACAGCTGGCTCCCAGCTGGTGGGAAGGTTGGCTTCCTCCATTGCCCAGGCAACCAAGCCTCCTGCTTGCTCCAGCTCCATGGCTGCCGGCTGCCATCTTGGTTGGGTTAATTTGCATATACCGTATTTGCCGGCGTATAAGACGACTGGGCGTATAAGACGACCCCCTAACATTTCCACTCAAAATACAGAGTTTGTTATATACTCGCCGTATAAGACTGCCCCCTCTGCCGCACACCTTCCACACACCAAATAAAAGGTAAAACAATATCAGATTTGATTTTAACATTTTAATTTATATTCAAATGCTTATGACATGCAGGAAAACTGTCACAAGGCTGTATGTAATCAAACATATACATAAAACAGTGCAAGTTTATTACCGGTAAACATACCGGTAATTCACTAAAGAAAACACACTCTATAGACTGGTACCGTAGATGCTTCTCAGGAACACAGGCAAGCAGCCCACAACCTAGAGGGACTGTCAATGATAGAAGATCCCTGCTCCCTGTTTGCCCGCCCTGTCACTATAGCAGTCTGGTCCACCCTTGCATCAGCATCTCCCTGGGACCTCACTAGTGCGCAAGTGCGAGCTCTTCAACATTCTAAGAGGCATCATGATAGCGCAAAATCACGAATCTTCAATGCATATGTAAAGAAATATACGGTAACCCGAATTTACCACACTCGCAAAATCGCACACAGCCAACCATACACCCAGTATGGTATCGCGATTCGCGATTTTGTGCTATCATACTGGGTGTATGGTCGGCTGTGTGCGATTTTGCGAGTGTGGTAAAATCGCATAACAGCAAAATCGCATAACAGCCGAGCATACACCCAGCAGCGCTGCTGATGCCTGAACGGTATGTGGAATGAAGTGGGCGGGCATCGGGAGGCCACTATGGCACGGGGCAAGCACTATGGGCATTCTATCTGAAGTGTACCTGGCGTATAAGACGACCCCCCACTTGGAGGCATATTTTTCAGGGCCAAAAAATCGTCTTATACGCCGGCAAATACGGTAATTGCTCTGATTGGCTGGTGGGCATGGCTTAGGACATAGCAAAGGTACAGTCAATTAGCATCTTTGTCTTTTTTTAGTGTAGATATATTTATGTAGATTTCTAACCTGAAATAATATAAATGTACTGTTCAGAGAAAACATAAATCTAATCATTGTTAATCACTATAACCTATTAAGATTCAGATTAAATTTTTATTAAATTTAATCTTCAATATTTTAAATTCAATTTTCAATATTTTACATATATTTTTAACAGAGTAAAACAATTTTATGTTAAAGTATTTAAATTCTTTATTGGTTTCTAGAAATAAAAGTTCGTTTTGAATGTGTATGCATTTATATTAAATTGAATTTTTTGCCGATATTAACACAAAAAATATATATAAAAGTACTATGCTCATATAACTATAAAGCCAGAAACATATTGCTAAGAACTAAATGCATGTGTATTTTAAGTGCATTTCAGTGATTTTAATATAAATTAAAACTTCCTCCTAATGTTTAATGTATGTTATTATTAGAAATGTCAACTAAATTGCAACATTTTTCCACCACTAAGAAGCCAGACAGTGAAAGATAAATATCATGTGATCTCACTTATACATAGGTCTAATGAACAAAATAAACTGATGAGCAAAATAGGTCCAGAGGCATGGATGCATGGAACATACTGAAATCTTTGAGGGGAGGGGGTTAAGGGGGACAGGAAGAGATTAACCAAAGAACACATACACATATATGCATATCCCATGGACACAGATAATAGTATGGTGAAGGCCTGGGATGGGGCTGTGGCTGGGTGGAGGGAGAAAAGGAGAAGAAACTGGGTGACGTCTGTAATACTGTCAACAATAAATTACAAACAAAAACCCTGTTTTTTAAGACACTTTGCATAGTAACATACTATAGAGCTTGTAAAAAACTATAATTACTTTTACTTTGGTTTAAAGTTATTTGAGCTATTTGATACTTTCAGAATTATATATTAACTAGAGGCTTGGTGCATGAAATTCATGCATGGTGGAGGGTCCCCTCAGCCCAGCCTGCACCCTCTCCAATCCGGGACTCCTTGAGGGATGTCTAAACCGGCACTCGAACATCCCTCTCACAATCTGGGACCACTGGCTCCTAACTGATCACCTGCCTGCCTGCCTGATTGCCCCTAACTACCCTCCTCTGACAACCTGTTTGCCCCTAACTGCCCCACCTGATGGCCTGGTCTCCCCTAATTGCCCCCCTGCCTGCCTGGTCATCCCCAACTGCCCCCCTCTGCTGGCCTGGCTGCCTCCAATTGCCCCTCACTGGCCTGGTCACCCCCAACTGCCCCCCCTACTGGCCTGGTCGCCCCATACAGCCTGCTGTTCAGTCATTTGGTCGTCCCTCTTTAACCCTCCTGCCAGCCTTGTCATCCCATGCAGCCTGCCATTTGGCCATCACTATTACTATGATGGCATCACAGACAATTTGCATATTCCTCTATTATCAGTATAGACTAGAGGACCAGTTCATGAAATTTGTGCATGGGTAGAGTCCCTAGGCGTGGCTGGTGATCAGGGCCGATCAGGGCCTTCTGGTTGCCAACTGGGGCCTTCCTTCCCCAGATGCTAGCCACCAGCTGGGGCCTTCCTTCATTCCGTGCTGCCCCCTGGTGACCATTGCACGTCATAGTGAGCAGTCAAACTTCCGGTCTCCTGGTCAAACTCCCAAGGAGACACTTTGCATATTGGCCTCTTATATGTATAGATGAATAGAATATCTTCTATTCAATTATAACTTTTTTAAAAATAGCACAAATTAATGAAAAACTGTAACTTAGCATGAATATTTTGATGTCTTATCAGTGTTTGGGAGATATTTTGATGTTCTAAGATAAGCCATTTTGTATGATTGTGCTAATAACTGGTTTCAATTGGGGTGTATGAACTAATAAAGGTATCTCTCCCAATTTAAAACAAGAATAAAGGAGGACAAATTACAAAATCAATATGTGTTTGAACCCATCAGATAGCTGAGGTCTCAGGGTGACTCAGCAGCCAGAAATAAAGAATATGGAGCCCGTTCCCAAAAAGCCAGATAGTGAGTGCTGGTTAACTGTCAAAGAACAAGAGAGAAAGAAAAACCAGAGACAGACGAGTGGGTATAGAAGAATCTGATCAAATGCTTTAAATAATTACTAAATGCCAGGTGTGAGCTAGCATGGAAAAGAGCCCTTGGGAGTTGTGCCCACTAGGTTTCCATACACTCACAATATATTCAGACCTTCCTTAGCTCCAATGAAAAAGATGAAGGGATGAGATGCTTTCTCTAAGAGGCAAAGGCCTATGGGAGGGGTTTTTCCTATGGGAAGAAAAGGAAGTTCGTACCAGAACCTTGTGCCCCATAGAACAAAAATGAAAGACCTATTATAGCAAGGAGGAAGGGTCAAAGATACAACCCTCTATAGTTCAGGAGGAACAAGGTGCCCTGTAAATATAATTTGGCTGCCATGAGAGTGCCTGCCCCTGGATTACAGAACAAGCCCCATTCCCAAAAAGTCAAGGATTTGGGACCTGCCTAAAACTGACTCTGGACTAGCACAACAGATACACACTTCTGACCAACAAGGCCTTACCATTCCATTCAGCTTAATCACAGTTTTAAAAAGTTTCTTCCTGCCTCTAGGCTCCTAATCTTCCTCTTTTCACAGCATTTACTTTCTTTTCTTTTCTTTTTTTTCTCCAATTTATCGTTATTGTTGAAAGTATTATAGATGTCCTCCTTTTTTCTCCTTCTCCCTACTCCCATCCCCTCCCCAGCATTTACTTTAGCAATCTTGTCATTATAAATTACTTCTCTGATACTATGAGATGTAAATATATTTTTAAAAGCCTCTTGCTGGTTTTAAGACCTGAGAATGTGTTTCTCAAGGACCTGAGAGCCATCCCTTTGGAATTCAATTACCAAGGAAAATAGTATTCCTGTCTCCCTGGTCTGTGGAGAGGATCGGGTCCTGACTTGGGTTAGGGTATCTTGCTCCAAGTTGCAAAATGTCTTTCTGTGATGAAGATGGAAGAATGTTTACTTTTCCTTACAGTCAATTAACAAGCAGAGATAACCTGTGATCCCCGTATCCTCTTAAAACTCTTGCATTCTTTTTTCCTGTGTAGTTGAGTGTAGACCAGTTTTTCCTGCTCTCTCTCCCCCTGTTGGAATAGCCTTGAATAAAGACTTCCTTAGCTGTATAACTTGTCCAGTACGACTTTTGTTTTGTTAGTTCTTATCCACATTGAAAGTGGATCTAGAAGAGGGGACAAAGAGAGCATATCTTTTAAAATATCAAAACATCTACAGAACAATAACATAAATCTTTCTATTATTTCTGTTATTACTCTTTCTGAGTTGGAAATCTTTCATTTCAGACACTTCTGTTTTTCTCAGACAATTGGATTTTTAAATGTATGCTTATAAATTTCCCACTTGTAAAATGGGTATGATAAATGAGTATGGGATCTGTTTCAAGCTATAATTAGAACATAAACTGTGAAGCTAATTGACACATATTAATTATTCAACAGTGCCTTTGTTTTTAGCACATACCACTGGGAGTACTATGGGAATGTTACTCAGAAATTTACATAATTTTTTCTTTTCATCTCTCTGACTTTAAGATAAATTCTGACTTAAAACCAAACTCTGACTATATATGTAGACTAATTATAATGTTTTCCTTTACTTGATCTTTCACATCACTTTTAAAGAGCAGATTGGCAGATCAAATAAGCATTATGATTTCTATATTCTTGACTTCATGAATATTTGAATATTTACCTATTTTAAGTTTTCGTGCATGGAAATATGAAAGGCTATCTGTGATAATATTTTCTGCCAAAACCTACATTTCAAAGAATTACTCCCCAGCCCTACAAATTTTCTTTAATGCTCTTAACACAAAATCCTGAAACTAAATGTAGACTGCTGTTTAAAAAAAAAGAAACAAAAACCACCAAAAAAAAATTGTTACTGGAGCCACCAACTAAATCCAGATGTGCAAAAAGCCAAGCTGTAATGAAATTATGCCAGAGTTTTATAGGTTACAATGATTTATGTGTATGGACACAGAATCACAAATATCCAAAAATTCCCCCAAATGGTTATTTTTCATAGCATTTTCTTTTTTTTAAGTTTTTAAACTTATGTCATAGCATTTTCTTGAGTTTATTTTTATTACACCAATGTATGAACATCTAATGACATGAAATGAGACAATAAACAATATAATATGTGCACATATTTCCCGATTATTTTTTTCTACATAGTTACTGTGTTATACTCACTATTACTGAAATGTATAGGAATCCACTAGGGACAATTTACCATGTCATTATTATAACTGTTTATTAGTGGTTTCCCTGAGCATAATGTAGAGTGCAGTAGACTAATAGCTTTTAAGAGAACAATAATAATTCCCAAGTGAGATTAAACATTTTTTTTGGAAAATCTTTTATTTCAAATTTTCCTGCTTTTTCTCCAATTGAATTTTTAAATCCATGTTTAAATATGTGACATTAACATCTGTTTTACCAGAAGTAAATTATTAAATAAAGTAGATTTATTTTCTTCTAATACATAACCTGCTATTATTCATGGTAATAAAACTGAACAAATTATTACCTGCTAACAACTAAGGCTATTAAAATGATGTGAGTGTGGATACCAGAACTTTATGCTTTCATTCTCCTCCCCCAACACCCCTCCAATGTATTCTTTATACTGATATTTGAGTGATTTTTCAGAAATATAGGTCTATTATTTTAGTTTATTATTATAAACGCTGCATGCCTATCACAAATAGGATAAAACCTTGACATTTCATGGTTGAGTGCGGGTGTCTTCAGGGCCTGGTGGCTCCTACTTATCTTTCCTTCCTAACAATGCAAGAGACTCCCATGAGTCAGTATGGCTGACACATAATAAGAGAAGAGTATTTCTAAAGTCCCTTTCATTGTAGACCTGAACCAATTTAAAACCTGGGAGTGGGTGGAGGAAGGGTAATGGGAAGACTGAGGAGAACTGGAGGCTAATCCAAAGGATTCAGATGGGGTTCATTCTTTTAACCTAGCAGGCTTCATAATTCCCAACATGTATTGCTTCCTCAACCTCTCCTCCCAACCGCATCCATCTATACTCACATTTTATTCTCCAGAGTTACACATACATTTTAAGCAGTAACATAAATATATGAAGTTCTTTCATGAAATTTCTTCCACTCAAAATACACTTCATTCTCTGGATTCCTTTGCAAATCTCCTACTCAGCCTTCAACATTTCCT
>NW_006299245.1:5069566-5073229 GCF_000327345.1 Myotis davidii | reverse complement strand
ATTGCCTGCTGATTTCAATTTGTTTCTCTAGCTCTCCTTTGCATCTATCTTTCTGGTACAGTAGAATCACTCTGCTACTGTACACTGAACTGTATTCTATCTTTGTTTATTCTCACCACCCCATTGACTTATGATCTAAAGTGCACATCATAGCGACCAGTTGACAGGTCATTCAGTCATTCGGTCGTTTGGTCACTTAGGCTTTTATGTATATAACTAGAGGCGTGGTGCATGAAATTCATGCATGGGGTGCGGGTCCCTCAGACCAGCCTGCACCCTCTCCAATCCGGAACCCCTTGAGGGATGTCCAACTGCCGGTTTAGTCCCCATCCAGGACTGCTGGCTCCTAACTGCTCACCTGCCTGCCTGCCTGATCACCCCAACCACTCTGCCTGCCTGCCTGATAACCCCTAACCCCTCTGCCTGCCAGCTGGATAGCCCCTAACAGCCCTCCCCTGCTGGCCTGATCACCCCTAACCACCCTCCCCTGTTGGCCTGATTGCCCTTAACTGCCTCTGCCTCAGCCCCTGCCATAGTGGCTTTGTCCAGAAGGGGGGCCAGATGACTGGAAGATGTCTGGTTGACCCAGTCTAATTAGCATATTATCCTTTTATTAGTATAGCTATAGTGTCCCCAAAAATGTATATATACACTTTGAATAATTATAAAGGCAGTGTTTATTAAAATATATTTAATTTTCAAAATTTCATCTTCTGATTTAAGTATCTAACCTATAAAATTAAATTCACCCTCATTTAGATTCAATTTCCTCAACTCAGGGAATACACACTTATGCTTCTTACAAAGTTGTGGGAATTAAATGGGCCAATACACCAAAAAGTGCTTTGGAGTCTAGTTGCAGAGTTTCAGACTAATAGTTAGCCTTCAAATTAAGTTCGGTCATCTTTGTTTTATATGTTAGGAAACAGTGACTTGAAAACATTATTTAAAGCAATATATTGCGTTATTTACCTCACACCCCCAATAAACTATAACTGTGTACTTTAATGAAGTTCTGCATATAAAAAATACAAACTCATATAAGCCACAATCATATCTATTAAATTGCCTTCCATATTTCAGGTGCTTTTTTACTCTTTTTCATTATGTTAAGCAATCAAACAAAACTAGACCAATATGTACAGCCAATTTATTTCTAAATTTAAAATATGTGTAAATGTGAAACAGCTGACATATTACTTCCAAAATTGAAATTGCAGAAAGTTGATCAAAATAACTAGAAATTAGCTTTAAATGTTTGCTCCTTATTTTAGAGAGTTTACTTCTAGTGTTATAAAATAATTGAAATAGCTAAATGTTTTGCTTTATTTCACAACTTTCTAAAAACTAGAATCTACTTGCTATCTCCATTTCTCACCTCCCATTCCCATTTTAATAGTTTGGTTTTTCTTCTCATTACTCTAGCAAGTTGCTGTATGGATGATTTACAATGAATAACCAACCTTGTAATTGATAAGTCAATTTCATCTTCTCTGTCATCATTACTCTTAATTTCTCTACAGCATTTTTCCATACAGTCCTTGTTCTCTGTGACATTTTCCTCTCCAGGCATGCATGATATTAAGTATTTACACTCCTCACACTCAAAAATAAGAAATAAAAATAGCTCATTAGTTTCATTATCAAGCCCATGCTTCCTTTACCCCCCCCAAATCAAATCCCAACTTAGATTAGATAGTCTCAAAACACTAAAGACATCATCTACTGTTCATTTCACCTCATATGATCCATTTTCAGGCAGCTTGAGTAAGATTTTAAGATGTTAAAATCTATCACTTTCCTACTTAATGTCCTTCAGGCCCAATTGAAAAGATAGCAAAATTATTTATGGTGCCTTGCAAAGCTCTCTTCTATCTTGTTTCTCTTTCTCTTACCAGTCTCTCTTGCTACTCAACCTCCAAGGATAGAAACCTTCCTCCTGTCCTTTGAAAACACCAATCTTCTGCATTTTCTCCTCAGCGGGCCCTTGCTCTAGCTCTACGCTCTGCCTGGAACGTTCTGGCTTTTCACTGTTGCATAATTGGCTATTTCTTTTCCATCAAATTACATCTTCAACGTCAAATATGACCTTTGTGATCATATTACTTCAATTCTCAACAATTTGCATTGACTCTCCATTTCTTCAAAATGAGGCTTGCCCTGGACAGTGTGTCTAAGTTTGCTTGAGTGTGGTCCTCTACACCAAACGGTCACAGGTTCCATTCCCAGTTGTGGCACAAAACCAGGTTGTGAGTTTGATCCCCAGTTGGAACGTGTGAGGGAAGCAACTGATCGATGTTCACTGGCATATCAATGTTTCACTCTCTCTCCCTCTCCCTTTCTTTCTCTCTCAGCTCAATAAAAGCATACCCTTGGGAAAAGATTAAAAAAAAAAATAAGGCTCACCCAGGCCTTTTATGACTGGGCCCATGGTTGCCTGCCTTATAACTTCCTAGCTCTTATCTTTCCTGAAACTCCTCTTTGCTGAAAATAAGCTCTTGCATTCACTCCTTATCTCTCTTGAACATATCTTTTCCATTTTGTTAACTATGATTTTATATTTTATTTCTTAAACTCAGACCATTTTAAAAATCTTACCAGCTACAGTCATACATTTTCTGGTGAATCTCAGTTCAAATCCCATTTAAAAAATACATCATTGTTCCTTTGAATGGAACTTACATCTTTCCTCTGTGAAGAATATGAGAAGCACTTTCCCATAAGTACACAGTGAACATCTTACTTCAGTTGCCACTTACTTATCCTCACAGAAAATTGCCAGCTTTGTTAGGTCAGGAGTAAGCTCCTAGTACAGAATTATAATCTTTCACGCCAGCTAACACAATGTCTTGCATAGAACAATGCTCAATAAATACACATTAAATGAATGTTTGCATGTTTTAAATTTCATAGTCGTAGTATAATCTAGCATTTTGATTTATTATTTTCAAGAATTACTTCATAAAGTATAAATTAAAAATTGCTAAATTGAGATAAATTACTTAAAATTTTATCTGTCTTTAAACTTTATCTGCATGTGCCCTGCCCAGGCCAGGGATTGAGCCTGAAATCCAGGTATGTGCCCTTGATCAGAATAAAAACCGCAACCCTTCTAACCATTGAGCAAACTGGTCAGGTCTTACGCTTATTTTCTATGTTAACTGATGTTTTTATGTTACTTTAAAATTTTATTTAAATTATTTGGTTTGCTTGTTTATTTGCACCATTCTCATTAGAACACTAAGCTGATTATTTGAACTTGCCCATCTAAGTTCTTTGTACTTTAATTATAATTACAGATTTATTTTGAAAGTATTTCTATCATTACTAGCTCTGATAGGTCCTGCTATTTCTGAGAAAAACCTCACTAATTTATCAGCAATTCAACATTTGTTATCCTAAAGACTGTATCTGTATTTCATACCTTGGGTTCCATAAAAATAAGTGAAAAAAAGTATTCCCCTTATCTCCAAAATTACAATATTACATTACACACACATACATTTTTTAGGCCTGATAATGAATACTTTGGAATTATTTATTATACATACTTAAATATAATACTTATTTTAATTAATTTTTAAATACAGAAATGAAAACTATGCAACCTCAAATAAGTACATAGATTACACTTGGCAGTAATTCTAACAAAGTTTTACATGA
>NW_006299245.1:5067739-5069522 GCF_000327345.1 Myotis davidii | reverse complement strand
CAACCAGGGCATGTGCCCTTGACTGGAATTGACCCTGGGACCCTTCAGTCCACAGGCTGATGCGCTATCTACTGAGCAAAAACAGCTAGGGCCATAGGGATTATGATCCCAGTGAACAAAATACGTTTTGTTTTGTTTTTTCTTAAAAAAAATAAGCCAACTTTTCTTGTCAATTCTAGAATTTAAAAGAAGCATTAGCTGGTTATCCTTATAGGATGGGTCATTCCTTAAGTGAGACTTGAAAGTTTTATATATTGAGAACTACAAAGCATTCAGTATCTAATTTCCTTATCTTCTCACTCTGAACTGTGTTTCCTGATGTCACATCTCTAAGTAGTCACAACAAAATGTGAGAAAGCAGGCACCATTTAATGGTTCCTTTACCACACAGATTATTTCATTTTATTTTTTCTAATTTTATATGGCAAATGTATTCTGTAGAATAAATCAAGTGTCAAGAAATTCATCAGACATTTTGAAATATACATTCTAGTTTAAATTACTCTGAAGTCTTTAAGGTAGTGTTTTCTTTAAAAATCAGAAAATACAAATGTTAGAAAAAGTGATAGTTCCTTCAGATTCTCCATGAAGTATTTTTCCCCTCCCATGAAAATATCACATTTAATTTCTAATTTACTTGAAAATCTCTCATTTGGACAATGTAGGTTGTGAAACAAAGATTTTTCCATTTGTTGTCCCTGGAAAGGACACTATGTGGTGGAAAAATGCATCTTGATTTTAGAGCCCTAGGAACTATTAATAAGATGTATTCAAAAAACAAAAATAAATAAAAATAAAATTTTGATATTTTTAATAGAAAGCCAATACAAGTACTTCTACTAAAATAAGTACTGAGCCAAGTCCTGGACTAACAATTTGTTATTCCTTGCTTTATTTAATACTTAAAACAACCCTAGAATAGAGATGTGGAGAAACTCAGTACTTGACACAAATTCAGAAAATAGGTTAGAAAAAATATGCTATTTTATTTAAAATCTAAGACAGGGATAATAGAAACTATTAACTCCTATATAATTCTGCTTCCCTCCTCTTTCAAACAAATAAGCTCATATGCATATGTTTTTCAAACATTGCATCAATTGTCATGGAAACACACAATTGGTTTAGTGCAGGAAAAAAAGCTTAAAACAATGGGAAACCTACTATTATTTAGAAGGGTTTTATAAATTGTCAAAATAGTAATCTTCTTTCTCATGCTATCTAAAACAGGTTATCAGGAGAAACGTTAATGATTTAAAGCCAAATTAACTCATAATTCATTCTCAACTCATTTTAGAAAGCCATTAGTAAGAATTAACTGCTATAACCCTATGTTCATTGCAATTGTTATTTTACAATAGCCAAGATATGGAAGCACCCAAGTGCCCATCAATAAGTAGTGGATAAAAAAATTTCGGTACATATATATATAATGAAATATTACTCAACCATACAAAAGATGAAATCTTATCATTTGAGCCAGCTTGGAAGCACCCAGGGGGTATTATGCTAAATGAAATAAGTCAGGGAGAGGAAGACAAATACCATATGATTTGACTTATATATGGAATCTAAAGAACAATATCCTATACTAATAAAAGAGAAAAATGGTAATTGGCGTACGAGCTACCCTTTTCATTGGCTAATCAGGGCTATATGCAAATTAACTGCCAACTAAGATTGGCAGTTAACTGCCAACAAGATGGCGGTTAATTTGCATATGTAGGCACAATGCAGGGAGGTGAAAGGGAAAGCAGGAAGAAGCCCCCTGCCACTGACAGTG
>NW_006299245.1:5063248-5067042 GCF_000327345.1 Myotis davidii | reverse complement strand
GGCTCCCAGTATGTGAGAGGGGGCAGGCTGGGCTGAGGGAAACCCCCCCCCCCACACCACACCCAGTGCACGAATTTCGTGCACCGGGCCCCTAGTAAATAAATAAAATTGAAACAGATTCACAGATGAAGAGAAGAGACAGACAGTTGTCAGAGGGGAGGGGTTTGGGAGACTGGGTGAAAAAGTTGAAGGGGTTAAAAAGTACAAATTGGTAGTTACAAAATAGTCACAGGAATATTAAAGTATAGCATAGGGAATATAGTCAATAATATTGTAATAACTCTATTTAGTGCCAGGTGGGCCTGAAATATCTGGGGGAATACTTTGTAAAGTATGTGATGAATCTAACTACTATACTGCACACCTGAAACTAATACAAAGTAATATTAAATGCAAAGTGTAATTGAAAATTAAAAACAAAAATAAATGAGGTGCGATAGCTGTTTTCCTACCCATGTCATTATTTATTTGATATAGATATTCAATGTGCAGCATGCCAAAGTGTGTTTCAAGGAAATTTAATATGGACAGAATAAATTTATAATTTAGTTAGGAGGCAGGTCTTCAAAAATATTTTTTTATTGATTTCAGAGAGGAAGGAAGAAGGAGGGAGTGATATAGAAACATCAATGATGAGAGGGATTCATTGATTGGAGAAAGAGATAGAAACATCAATGATGAGAGAGAATCATTGATTGGCTGCCTTCTGCATGCTCCCTACTGGATCGAGCCTGAAAGTTGGGCATGTGCCCTTGACCGGAACCTATGCACTGAGGAGGAGAATTTTTTTTTTTAAATCATTATTTTTTTCAAAGTCTGTTTTTTCCTCAGCTTTGTTTTTTAGCTTAATGTTTGTGATATTTATAATGGGAAATGAAATATGAAAGTTCTAGATATTTTTTAGGATATTAGCTGTTTTTTATGAAATTTTAACCAATTTATTTATAGATTATTTTTCTTTATTCTACATGTTTCTGAGGCAGTATAACCAGTGATGGCGAACCTTTTGAGCTCGGCGTGTCAGCATTTTGAAAAACCCTAACTTAACTCTGGTGCCGTGTCACATATAGAAATTTTTTGATATTTGCAACCATAGTAAAACAAAGATTTATATTTTTGATATTTATTTTATGTATTTAAATGCCATTTAACAAAGAAAAATCAACCAAAAAAATGAGTTCGCGTGTCACCTCTGACACGCATGTCATAGGTTCGCCATCACTGATATAAGTAGTAAATGTAGTGTCTGACAAGGAGGTACACACTAAAACACACACATGGGGAGGAAGGGTAAGAATATGATGCAAACTTTTAAAATCTTCTAGATCCAAAAAAATATGAAAAATATATCAAAGATAAAAAGGCTTAATGGAGACTCTGAACAGTGCAAGGACAGTGCAAGGAGATCATACTACCTGCTCCCCACATTTGCCTCCATACAGACTGAACTGGGCCATGGATGTGTGCAGACATTGAGAAAAACTGTGATGAGAGAGAGCAAGAGGAACAGGAAAAAAACAAACAAACATGAGGAATGGTAAATTGCTGCTCACTGACAGGGAACCTGTGGGCCTATGAATGGAATGCAAGAGAGAAAGAAAATATTTGAGTTCTTGTATCATTCAACATAAAATGACAGACTTATTTGCTGTTATCTGTTCCTCTTGCCTCATATTTTGCCTTATAGATATATGCACAGCTGTTGTTTCTGACCCAAGAGATTTTATATTCAGCCAATTAGTCTACGGTTTTAAAGGATTTTTTTTTCATAGTTGTCATTCATCAAGCTTTTAAAGTAATAAGTTTAGTTAAAAACACATGTTTTTTATTCCTCATGGGATAATTTCTCAGGTAAATAAATATTGTATTGCAAAGATCTATAATATAACATTTATTAATAAAATCTTTCAGACATTTAAAAATCATTAGTTTTCTATTTCTTAAATAATGTATTTTAAATTCTTATATAAGGTTTTGCCTAGAATTCAGAAAAATGACAAGAGAATTTTATTTTAGCCAACTGTTTTAAATTGTATTATTCTATCACTTAGACATTATTTAATAGAAATGATGGCTTGGACTATTGGGGTTTTGGTTTAGTCATTAAATATTTCCTATAGTTTTAATGAAATATTAGAAAATCACAATCATATGAAGGGCCAATGTAAAGAGAGTTTGGACCTGGCTGGTGTTGCTCAGTGATCAACCTAGGAACCAAGAGATCATGGTTTGATTCCTAGTCAGGGCACATGCCTAGGCTGCAGGCTCTGTCCCCAGTGGGGGGCATTCAGGAGGCAGGCAATGAATGATGTTTAGGAAGGTGTGCTATCTCAAGGAGGCACATTTTCTTACCTGATTTTCATTTCTTAGCCTTCCCACATATCTCTCTCCAACTATATTCCCATTACATGTCAATTTTTGGTCACATCAGATATATATCTATACTAAAACTCAGAGCAAGTATTATTGAAAGTTTCAGTTCAAACTAACTCACAGTAATATGTTTGAATTTGTATCCAAATTTTATTATTCATTAGCTCTTTGAATTTGTATATGTTACTTAAAAATTTGTTTCATTTTATTTAACTTTAAAGAGGCATTTATAAAAGTCTAACTTAAAGTAAGATTGATAATTACAGGTGATAATTTAATGAGCTAGCATATTCAATATTTTAGTTCCTGCTTCATAGATAGTAAATTGTTCAGAAATAATATTTACTATTTTACTACTAGTATGGTTTAAAAATTAGTCCATAGTTAATTTAAGTTTTTTTTTTAATGTATTTGAGAAAATGAATATGTTAAGTAGAAATTGGTGGTAACTAATTCAAAAATTAAACCTTGAGAATATCTTTAAGGTAGTAAGCAAGTCTATCATTTTATTATACCTGATATTTGGTAAAAAAATGATTATATTGTTAGAAAAACACTGATTCTTTACAGTATGGATATTAAAAAGTGAATATTATTTTTAAGCCCATTAGTAAAAAAGAAAACAGTGGGCAATACATGAAAATTCAGTCAATAAATATTAATTTTATAAATCTCCAAATATCTAAGACTGAAATAGAAAGACTTTATTCCAACTTTGGCAATAATTGGTTATTTCATTATGTGGTTGTAAAGTGACTATATATATAGTATTTTCAGTAATGTGCTTGATTGTCCATAACTCAATACAGCCACCACTCCTTTTTAAAGCTAATAACAATGCTTCCCAGAATCTTGTTTCACAACTAGCCATAGGTTAAAGTCTGTCAATGAAAGTGAAGTTGTGAAAGATTTGGGAAACAAGAGGCCATTCTGCTCAAAAGTACATGGCAAACGTATATGAGGGCAGAGCTCAGAACTTGATAAATTCCCTTCCATGATGGTGGTGGATAAAGGCAGCAGCACTTGGCCTACTTCTCTGTGAGTTCCAGATTCCATACTATTCCCTGTTCTTCTATCTGAGTTCTCAGTGAGTATTGTGGCCTTTCAGACCTTCAGTGATGCAAGCTCATCTCACATTCTTATAAGCCAAACTAGTGGCCTGGTGCACAAAATTCGTGCACGGGGTGAGGGTGTCCCTCAGCCTGCCTTGAACCCTCTCCAATCTGGGACATCCCTCTCGCAATCTGGGACCACTGGCTCCTACCCGCGCCTGCTGGTGATTGCCTCTCATCACCCCTAACTGCCCTCCCCTGATGGCCTGATCGCCCATAACTGCCCTCCCCTGCCAGCCTGGTAACCCCTAACCACCTCTGCCTTGGCCCCCACCACCATGTCTTTGTCTGGAAGGACTTCTGGATGGA
>NW_006299245.1:5061216-5063182 GCF_000327345.1 Myotis davidii | reverse complement strand
AACTGCCCCCCCTGCCGGCTTGCTTGCCCCCCACTGCCCCTCAACCCGGTGCCAGCCTGCTCACCCTCAACTACCCCCCCACACCAGCCTGCTCACCCCAACTGCCACCCAACAAATTTATCTGTGAATATCTCATTAACATTCAATGATGATTAAGTATGATTGGAATTTTAGACTGCCTATATCATGTAAATAGTTTCACATATCTTTTGAATAACAACAATGACCCCAATAAGATTTATTACATGTACTCTACAGAAATATTAAGTACTTGAAATAATCCTCAATTTATATTAAGTAGGGATTATGGATACCATTAATTCATATATTTATAAAATATTTTAAAAATGTGTTTTGGTAAATTATTGAAGTTATCACTATCAGTAAGCATTAGTCATTTAGGATATCATATTCAGTATAAACATCATCAATAAAGACATGGCCATATATTTTAGGCAACTACCAGATACACTTGTCTTTATCACCACAATTATGTCTAATGTCATCTGTCTTTAACTTAACAACTAAATATCTTCCTGAAAATCCTGCCAGTAAGAGAAAAGATCTTAAGTGAAAATGACATTTCTATTATTTTAATGTGAAAAATTGTATGTTCTATTCCAATCTAAGATAATCAAGCCAATTTTCAAAAACCTAGTATGCAATTTGCTCAATTTAGACATTAGGCATTGGAAACTGTAAGTAATAAAAAGTTGTAAATCACATTATATAGATAATCAAAAGGTACTGAAATTAATAATATGTTTGTTTATAAATATAATGCATTATGCTAAGGAAATAAGCCAGTCAGAGAAAGATAAATACCACATGATCTCACTCATTTGTGGAATATAGAGAACAACATAGACTGATGAACAGGGTCAGATCCAAAGACAGAGAAACAGCAATCAGGCTATTAATCCCCAGAGAGAAAGTAGGGGAAGGTGGGGGTAAGGGGAAGAGATCAACCAAAGGACTTGTATGCATGCATATAAGTCAAACCAATGGACATGGACAACAGGGGGATGAGAGCATGAATTGGGGGGGGGAGTTAATGGGGGGATGATGCCACATTTGTAATTCCTTAACTAATAAAGAATTTAAAGATTAAAAAATAAATAAATAAATAAATAAAGATATAAAATGCAATGAAAGCTTATTTGCTTTCCAGTATAGAAGAGAGGAGAGAGATGGTGGTGATTAGTGGAGGAAGGATGCAAGGAAGAAATTTTTTGAAAGGTCGTAGAGAGCCAATTTTTAGACAGGCTATTGGGTTCATTGTGATCTGAATTCAAACTGACTTAAAATTATGAAACAACGCCAAAACCGGTTTTGCTCAGTGGATAGAGCGTCGGCCTGCGGACTGAAGGGTCCCAGGTTTGATTCTGGTCAAGGGCATGTACCTGGGTTGCGGGCACATCCCTAGTGGGGAGTGTGCAGGAGGCAGCTGATCAATGTTTCTCTCTCTGCAGGCCCCTCTGTGTCCCATGAGTCATGAGCTCCATGAGAGCCCTCTGCACTGCATGAACCATAAGAGCTCCAAGCCTCGCCATGCTGCAGGAGCCATGAGCCCCGCCCTGCCGCTGCAAGCTGCTTGCGGGTTGTGGGGAGTGAACGAGAGGTGCTCCGTGCACCTCCTGGTTACCGGTCCTTTGGTTGTTCCAGCATTCCAGCGTTCCAGCCACTGGCCTTTTATAATATAGATACTATATATACTATAGTTTTAGGACAAAACAAAGATTAACTGTGAAAAAGCTTTGAATAATATGGAACTATCACAAGTACATGACAGACCAAGGCGTCAGGGAAGATCCTGCCCCTTCACCCTTGTCAGTGGGTATATTCCTGCAAAGCAAAGTGGCTGGAATTTGTCCAAACATTGAAATTAAATTTTGTTCTGTAGAACATTTTCTGACTTGAACCTGGTATCATAATGCCAAAATATCTCGTTTTAAAAGCATTTTCT
>NW_006299245.1:5045313-5061174 GCF_000327345.1 Myotis davidii | reverse complement strand
CTGAGCCTGAAATTACTGCCAGAAACCATCCACCTCCTGACCAGAGTTGGCATTCCTATGGACAGTGGTCACTGGAAGGTTGAAGAGGGATGCAGAATATTGTTGATAGTTAGGCATTTGCTTTCTGGACCAGCCCTTTTCTTAAATTGGATTTGCTTTCAAGTAAATTATCAAAAAACAGAAATGTACAGAAAGGTGATGTTGACCTCCAACTATAAAAAATATGTAATTCTGCCTCCTGTTGCAAAATGAACTTTTCCTTAAACCTAGAGAAACCTATGTAGACATAGTTATTTTCCCAATTACTTTCCATATTAACCCATTTTAAATTATTTGAAGACAACTATAGTCTATGGAAGATGCAACACCTCTCTCTCCATTTCGGATGATATACTCTTATAATTGCACTATACTTCTCAACTTTCTTATGCAATATTGTTTTACTTGGAATGCACCCTTTTGATACGGGATTTTTGGACTGTAAATGCCCAGCGTTCCCCTGGGCAGGATGGTTCCAAGCTCTTGTCTGTTGAAGTCATTGAAGTCGAAGAATGAAACCATGGATGAAAGATGGTACAGCAAAAAGGTGGAAATTTATTGAGAAACAAGCACAGATTTCCATATGTGGAGGGGGAAAGCGTCCCACTGAGTCCCTTTTCCTATCCTTTATAAAGGCTGCAGATCTTTGTGCCTTGACATCTCCTCTGATTGGTCACTATAACAGCTCACCTGGGACACTGAGGCTCTCCTCTCCTCTTCCCTCATTGTTTCCCTATTCCCTCTGGGCTTTCTTCTCTCTTTGAATGAGGGGCTTCCTTCCCTCTATTCTGTACTAGTAAAGGTATACTTTCTGCAGCTCCCAGTCTCCTTATTCTATGGAAATGTACCCTTTGCAGCTCTGTAGCCCTTTGCTTTTTCCATGGACCCCCTAATTTTTTAAACATTTCCTAAACCTGCCTATTTTACCCCCCAAAACCCCTACTTTACCCCCAAAACTCCTTCACTTTGGTCAACTGGATCAAAATGTAAATAACTTAGAAAAATGCTGTTACCATGGGCTGTGTTTCTCATTTTTTCTAGCAGAGGCTATCTTTGCCTAAATGATTGAGTGTTGGCATTTGTTCTTTGGTGCTACAACAGACAATACTTATTTTCATGTATATGTTGAATATCCAGTGATCCCTAATAGTTTATAACCATAATCTAAGTCACCTGAGAGATATGATTCCAAGCTAGAGTTGATTGAAATCCTAAGCTTACTTAACTTTTTAAATAAAGAAATCTATCTCCCATTTATTGATTCACAATTCTCTTACAATCACTATAAATTTAGCTATCTATAAAAAATTGAATTTACTCAAAATTTAGACATTAATTACAGAATCCGTTGTTTTTATAATCACTGAATAAAACAAAACCAATGTGCATGCTCCTCCTTTCTTCTCATTGGTGTATGACTGGTGCTGTATCAATGGAGTGTCAATACACATCCAGAGAAAAATGTGTGTAGGCGCAAGAACTTTTGTATAGTTTTACCTAATCTTAATTCTATAGTTTTACCTAATCTTGCATCGGGGGTCATGAGGGCCCCAACTATATACCCCATTTGAGATGGATTCACCCTCACATACTTACATAAGTTTATTAAATCTAAAAGAGAAGTTTATGTACCAGGCCAAATGGCAGAATTTTTTAGAACCTTTTTTCTCTGAAGAATTTTTTAGAAACTTTTCTTCTCTGAAGAATTTTTTAGAACCTTTTCTTCTCTCCATCAAGTGGAAAATTTTCCAGTTCCCTGAAATAATGCTGATGCTTTTGGTATACTTCCCTCAAATTCCTGATAAAATATGAGACAATCAGGATGAAATTTGCTGGAAGAAGAGTTTAATATTTTCACACAAGCAAAAAAGGTAAATGTATGAGGTGATGTGTGAATTAACTACATGAGGAGAATCCTTTCATAACATGTATGTGTATATCAAATCACCACAATGTACACTTGTGCACTTTAAGTAGCATACTACTACATATGTCAATATATAAAACCCTAATATGCAAATAGACTGAACGGCGGAACAACCGAACAACTGAACAACTGGTCACTATGGCATGTGCTTACCATCAAGGGGTGCACGCGGAACATGGCAGGCATCAGCAGCAGGTGGCAGAGTGTAGAACATGGTGGGTGTTGGCTGCAGCAGGATGGTGGAGCAGGTGAGTGGGGGCGCCAGACCAAGGCAGGGTGCTGGTCGCTGTCATCAAAGCGAACCTCTGGTGGTTACTGAAAATTTTTGCTCCAGCGCACTATGGTCGCACACAGTGCTCGCACCTGCTGCTGGCACCAGAACTGCCTCTGGCATCTGCTGACGACGCCTGGCGCTGGCCCCAAATTCTCGGCACCATCAGCAGGTGTGAGTGGTGGCTGCTGACCCTGATTGCACCTCATGGTTTCTCTACCTCCCCCTGCTCCTTAGGGGTAATCGGAGCCATCAGCTGCCGCTTGCACCCACTACTGGTGTCAGCCCCGCTCACACCCACTGCTGGCGCCAGACCCAATTGCTCTGCACTGTCATCAGGTGCAAGCAGGGCCAGCACTGGAGCAGTGGCAGCAGGAGTGGGGCTGCTGGCAGACAGGAGACCAGGGGCCTCAGCAGGAGGGAGCAGGCAGGGGCCTGGAGGATGGGCGGAGACTGGTCCCTGTGCTTACCGCAGCCTCGTGGCCCACAGTTCCTTTCTAGGTGCATGAATTTGTGCACTGGGCCACTAGTACCTCAATAAAAACTGAAAAAGCAGACGAAGATATTTGGGAAAGTTAAGCTTTTATTATTCTCTTTATTCTTCTTCCATATGCTCCCAAATGAGTATTCTCTCCTCTCTTACCCTCTTCTTTTCCTTCTCCTTCCCATCTCCATCTTCCAAAGTCTACACATTTTCCCCTCCTCTAATCTCTAGTCCATTTGTCTGGTGTATAAAATTCAAGTTTATCTATGATATAAAAATCACTAAAATACTCTTTGTCTATTTAAAAGAAAATTAGTTAAATTAAGTTATTTATTTTGCATACTTTATTCAGGTATTATATTAATGTTATGTTATTCTATGAATAAAACAAAAGACTCTACATAAAGTTTAGGGGTTGGTTTAATTTTATTTTATTGATTGATTTTAAATAGAGAGAGGAAGTGGGAAGAGAGAGAGAGAGATCAATTTGTTGTTCCACTTACTAGCAACCTTGGTGTATTAGGATAATGCTCTAACCAACTGAGCTACACAGCCAGAATTTTAGGTGTTTTTGTTTGTTGTTTTTTGTTTCTCATTTTTAGTCCATTCTGTCTGTACATATTCATATTCATATAACCTGAGAAGGAAAATTAGAACATGCTTACAATCTGTGAAAATTGTTAATAATAGCAATTAGAGATTCCACATACATATAATATTATTTTAATCTTTATAAGTCTTATTTATTTTTGTAAGTGTTTTTAAAATTTCAATTTTTATATAGTTTTTTGTTTAAATAGAGAAAAAGAAGAAAGATAATATGACAATAAATTAAAATGCCAACATACTTCTAGGATTATATATAGAATATAATCTCTATATATAAAAGCCTAAGCAACCATTTGACCATTTGACCATCTGACCAGTAGCTATGATGCACACTGACCACCAGAGGACAGACAATGCAGTAGCTGTTGAGCTGCAGTGACTTGGCAGCTGCAATTCTCTGTAGATGCACCCTGGAATAGGGCTCCCTCCTCTCTGATTCTGGGTGTGTCACCCGAGAACCACCCTCTCGTAATCCAGGTCCCCTCAGGGGATGTTGGAGAGCTAGTTTTGGCCTGATCCCCGCAGGCCAGGCTGAGTGACCCCACCAGTGCACAAATCTGTGAACTGGGCCTCTAGTAATTAAATAATTCCATGATAGCTTTTACTGTGAAAGGTCACAAGTGAGCCAGAGGACTGAAAACAAGATCTTCTATGCTTAATTGTTCTAATTACCAATATTTTATAGAGAAGGGCCTCTGCAGTGACCCAAATATGCAAATATAAAACTGATTTTATGTGAAAAAAAATATAGGATATAAGCTCTTGATTTCAATGTTATTTTATTAAATTCATAGTAAAGTTACTAGTATATGCACATATATTTGAGTTTTTAAAATTTTTATTGTTTTGGAAACCATTTTCTTTACATATATTTTCACATAATCTGCATTAACTGAGAAACAAACATAGAAAGTGTCATTAACATCCTGAAAATGTTGGATGTTTTGAAGCATACAATTTTCTGATCTTTATATCTCTCCACCCTTTAAGTTTTTAGTTTTGTTTTTGTTTTTAATTGGGTAATATAAACAGTTTATCCTGTTAATGTGGATTGGCACAAGGGAGGCTTCATGACATAGAATGTCTCAGGCCACAGAAGATAAAAAGATCATAGCAATGAGAGAGAGCTCCTCTGATGTCACCATCGAGGAGGACCCAGCCACCAGCCTTGCTTTAGTGTTCCTACTGAGGCTGGAACAAATCACCATCAATTTAGGAGCTTAAATCAACGTAGATTTATTATCTTACAGTTCCATAGGTTATACCAGAAGGATGACATGTATCCCACTGGACCAAGATAGAAGTGCTGGAAAAGTTATTTCTTTCTAAAGACTCTAGTGACGATTCTGTGACCTTGCCTTTTAACTTCAGAAAGTTTTGTTCATGGAACTCTTCCTCCAACTTCAATGCCAGCAAAGTCAGGTTGAGTGTTTCTCCTGGTGCATCACTCTGGTTTTCTTATGATTCCTTTTATTTTCTACTTTTAAGGAGGCTGTGATCACACTGGACCCACCCGCAGCAGTTCTCAACCTGTGTCGTGATCCCTGAAAATACATGCTGCATATCAGATATTTACATTACAATTCATAACAGTAGCAAAATTACAGTTATGAAGTAGCAATGAAAATAATTTTATGGTTGGGGGTCACCACAACATGAGGAACTGTATTAAAGGGTTGCAGCATTAGGAAGGTTGAGAACCACTGATAGGGTATTCTCCCTATCTGAAGATCAGTTGGTTATCAACATTCATTCTATCTGCAAACTTACTCTCCCTTTGCCTTGTAACTTCCATACGC
The DNA here is from genome assembly GCF_000327345.1 of Myotis davidii. Classification (NCBI taxonomy): domain Eukaryota; kingdom Metazoa; phylum Chordata; class Mammalia; order Chiroptera; family Vespertilionidae; genus Myotis; species Myotis davidii. The sequence goes on along the minus strand of NW_006299245.1, from coordinate 5,056,045 downwards.
ATTGCTCCCAAGGATTAAGAAATAGCCATGGCCGAAACCGGTTTGGCTCAGTGGATAGAGCGTCGGCCTGCGGACTGAGGGGTCCCAGGTTCGATTCCAGTCAAGGGCATGTACCTGGGTTGCGGGCACATCCCCAGTGGGGGGCGTGCAGGAGGCAGCTGATCGATGTTTCTCTCTCATCGATGTTTCTGACTCTCTATCTCTCTCCCTTCCTCTCTGTGAAAAATCAATAAAATATATTAAAAAAAAAAGAAATAGCCATGATTGGGTCCATTATTCTGGCCATCACAGTGACCTAGCTTCAATCCCCAAGCTAAACTCTAATATTGACAGCACAGATGGTGGATGAAGGAATGTGGATATTGATTCAGTTATGGAGGAATGTTGACTATTATTGTGTGATCCAATGCTGTCCTACATATAAAATCAAAAGTTCACCCTGCTTTTGAGTGTTTAGAGCAGTAATGGCGAACCTTTTGAGCTCAGTGTGTCAGCATTTTGAAAAACCCTAACTTAACTCTGGTGCCATGCCACATATAGAAATTTTTTGATATTTGCAACCATAGTAAAACACAAAGACTTATATTTTGGATATTTATTTTATATATTTAAATGCCATTTAACAAAGAAAAATCAATCAAAAAAATGAGTTCGTGTGTCACCTCTGACATGTGTGTCATAGGTTCGCCATCACTGGTTTAGAGTCTAGTCAAAGAAGCAATAATATAAATAACTGATTACAAAATAATTCACTACTTCATATATGCATTTTATTGTGATTCAGGCACAATAGAAATGTGATGAAGACGTTAGAATAGGAATCATAAAGAAAATCTTAATTAAAGCAATCTTCATAAGCCCTGTACTTAGAAAATGGCTTTACAGTGAATTATATAATCACTAGAGGCCCATTGTAGGAAGTTTCCTGCAAGAATAGGGCTTCCTGCGGCTGGAGCGAAGCAGAGAAAGGAGCGAAACCCTCTGAGGCGGGCTTCGCTCCTGCTCCGCTGCCCAGCTGGTTTCCCTCCCGCCTCCCTCCTCTGCCACCTTGGCTCTGTTCCTGTCCCTGCCACCTCTACTTTGCTCCCTTCCGCAGCGCTTTGCTTCCATGTTGTCTTCAGTCTTCGCTCCCAGCCAGTATATGCAAATTAACTGACATCTTGGTTGGGTTAATTTGCATATAGTCACTCTGATTGGCTGGTGGGCTTAAAGAAGGTATGGTCAATTAGCAAATTTGACTTTTATTAGTGTAGATAATGCCATGACAGCTTATCAACTAGTTAATACCATTGTTACTGAAGCAGCCCTAAATTTTCTTCAGATATTTAAAAGGGTATTTATGAACTTAGTTATCAAACTGAGATGTAATTGGGAGAATTATGACCTGATCACTCTCTTCACAAGTGGAAAAGAAATAAAGCATGGGAAAGTTATCTTTACTAGTATGAGTACATCTACTCTCTCTCCTTTCTATCTATCTAATCTAATAAAAGAGAAACATGCAAATTGACCGCACCTCCGCTATGCCTTAAACCATGCCCACCAGCCAATTAGAGCAACTATATGCAAATTAACTGAATCAAGATGGCGGCCTGAAAACACAGAGCTGGAGCATGCAGGAGGCTTGCTTGGCGACTATATGCAAATTAACTCAATCAAGATGGCGGCCTGAAAACACGGAGCTGGAGCATGCAGGAGGCTTGGTTGCCCCACGATGGAGAAAACCAAGCTTCCTGCCTGCCCTGGCCAGCTGTGGGTTCCGCTCAAGGCAACAAAGTTATGACCCACGCTGACCACCAGGAGGCAGATGCTCAATGCAGGAGATGCCCCCTGGTGGTCAGGGCGCTCCCACATGGGGGAGCTCTGCTCAGCCACAAGCCAGGCTGAGGGCTGCCAGTACAGGATTGGTGGTGGGAGCCTCTCCCGCCTCCTCAGCAGTGCTAAGGATGTCCAACTGCATCTTAGGCCTGCTCCCCATTGGCAAGTGGACATCCCCTGAGGGCTCCTGAGCTGCCAGAGGGATGTCTGACTGCCAGCTTAGGTTCAATCCCCTGGGGAGCGGCCTAGACTGTGAGAGGGCACAGGCCAAGCTGACGGACCCCCTGAGTGCACAAATTTTTGTGCACCAGGCCTCTACGATTGTGACCGGTCGACAATCTGGTAGCTATGATGCACACTGACCAACAGGGGGCACACACTCAATGCAGGGAGGAAACCACAGGCATGGAAACATGGAACAAACTGATGAATCTCAGAGGGAAGTGGGGATGAGGGAGGGCAGGAAGAGATTAACCAAAGATCTTATATGCAAACTAGAGACCCAGTGAACAAATCCCTTGGCCTGGCCTGTGCCCTCTCACAACCCAGGACCCCTTGAGTGATGTCAGAGAGCTGGTTTCTGCCTGATCCCCGCAGGCCAAGCTGAGGGACCCCACCGGTGCATGGATTCATAGTATAAAATAATTACTGGATATCTATATGATTGAAGTAAAAGGCATTTAACTCATTCTAACTTACTTAGGGAGATAAGTAAGTTAATGAATAAACATAAACTTGATCTTCCCCTGACCAGAAGGTACTTGGCTATTGGAGTCTTTACAGGGGGAGGGAGACAAAACAGCCATGAGCAATATTGAAGTTAGACTTGGATAGACTCTGGATCTTGAATCCTAAAAGCCTTCAAAACATGGAAGTAACGGAAAGCACATGCATTTCCACAGAATCTAGAAATTCATGTAAGAGAAGGAACATGAATAATCCAAAGTTGACCTTTATAAGAAAATAGAAGAAACTCTTAAATAACCTATATTTAATTACTTCTTATGTAAATTAGGTTGTCTTCTAATGAAAGCAATCATAAAATCACAATCCAAACCAACTTCATAAGATTATACAAGTATATTTACACCTCATATAGCTGTAGAGTATAGAGGCAAGGGCATATCTATATTCATTAATTCACGAATGTTATAATGTTTCTAATTATCCCCATTTGTACTCCCTTTCTGCTCAGCTGTCTTCAGTGTCAAGGCTAGAATACACTGATAGGAGCAGATGGAAGAGTGTGCTGTTACAAACAAGAAACAAATGTGTTTGGTTTAGCTCCGATTGACCTTGTCCTATTTAATGACTCCAGGGAAACGCAGAACGCTCATAAGCCTTTGGTGTAGTGCATCCTTGAATGGAACCCTGTGTCAGGGTAGAAGGAATTTTCCAAATTAGTCCAGATCATTAAAGGCCCATCCTGAAAGTTGGAGGTAGCCTCAGCCCCCTTAAGTCACATGAACCTTGCTGAGAAATAACAGGCACCAAATCAGGGTACCCAAAGGAAAGAAAGAGCTAAAGCTGCACAGAAATCAACTAGCAAATATTTTCTGTGTTTTATACTCTAAATAAAAGTTTAACTGTATCTGTAAAGTAAAGATGTATAATCTATACCATTATTTTTAAAATGATAATCATGAGAAAACTAAACAGTTTGGGTCAATGCAAAATATACTAGGGAACATTTATAATAGTAGATAAAATGCATACATAAAAATGAATGACTTTGAGGCATTGAATCAAATAAACTATAGTATGCAAACATTGCACTAAAGGTGTTGAAGACTTCTGGAAAATACTACTCATGCATTAGGAAATACCAATCTAAATCTTTTAAAACAGAATAACAATAAAGGAACAATAATTAATATCATATAGATTTGTTCAAAATGTCCAAGTAATCTATGCATAAAATTGAAAGAACTATTGAGGTCATATCTCAGAATAAGCCATATTTTTTCACCGCTTTAAACTTATTAAGAGTAATTGAATCATGTTTTTAATATCAATGCACATTTCAAATGTAAATATATGGTCTTGTATCAAATATTTTATGTAAATATAGAAAGTATATTATTTGAACGATAGTAGTGTAAAAAGTAGAAATGAACATTGATTTAGTTTTCACTAAGAATTCTAATTTAAAGAAGCTTAAGAAAGATGCAATTGATGGCACTAACATTAATAAAAGAGGCAAGATTAATAAAAAATTTAAAATAATTCCCAAAACTAAATTTACTGAAATTCAATTATCTGAAACTTGATGTCATTGCCAAAGCTCAACTCTACTATCCTCCTGACATGACCTGCCCCAGCACACACACAAACCTACACTAACACACACACAGATGCATGCACAGGCAAATACACTTTCTCTTTCTCCAAACTTTAATCTATCTTACACATTTTTTCTGTTCAACTCTTGTCTGTCCTCTATATAGTAATACCACGTATCTTTAGGTATTTGGAGCGTGCTTGTGATGAAAGAATAGAAAGTAGATAAAACTAACATGAGATAAAAACATCATTGTAGATACAACAAGACGTTTAATATATATATTATGAATACTCAGCATTTTCAAAACTTAATTATGACAAAAGGTAATAAAACTAGAAGAATGCTTAAAATTATATTACAGTCTTCATTCCTTGAGTTATTTAAAAGTTAAAGTTAGAAAAATATATTAGTATATTTCATATTTTGAATAGCTTTAAATAATGTAAACAATATATCTATCTCAAATTTCTATTAGTTCTCTCTCTCTCTCTCTCTCTTTCTCTCTCCCGCTCTCTCTCTTTCTCTCCCCCAGTCCCTTACTCTGTCAGTCAATTCAGGTTTTTTAGTCTATTCATTCCAAAAATATTTACAGAATACTCGCTATGTTCCAGGACTATTCCATATTTCTGAGATATTTAAAAAATGACAATGGGCCTGATTTCTGCTGAGAGTCTATTATCAAAAGTAGTTAAGTAGACAATTAAAATAAAATATGATGAAGCAAACTCATAGAGCTATGTAAATAAATAATAGTGTACCCTGACTTAGTCTATAAGTGAGAAGATATTTTTCACACAAGATTGAATAATTAAGATGAAAGAAGATATATTATTTGACTTGAAGAAGTAAATAAACAACAACAAAAATAAATGGAAGAAGTATTACTGGCTTAACTATCCAGGAACTAAAATCCAGGAACTTCTAGATTAGGGGTTCTCAACCTTGGCTGCACATTAGAATCACCTGGAATCTTTTTAAAATCCTGATTTCTGGGCCTCATCCTCCGGAAATTCTGTTTCTTTCTTATTAATGTTGTGGCCCCAGCCCATAACAAAGAAACAGAATTTCCGGAGGATGAGGCCCAGAAATCAGGAGTTTAAAAAGATTCCCAGGTGATTCTAATGTGCAGCCAAGGTTGAGAACCACTGTTCTAGATATATGTAGGCTCTAACGTAAGACGGCAGAGGATATAAATTTTGCGCAAATCCCTTACTCTGTATCTTTGCCTTTGTAATGATGAAAATGACATTATCAACCCCATAGAATTATTATAAGAACTAAATAATATAATGCATGCACAGCACAGAGAAGTATGCTTGGCAGGGTAACTGTCCAATAAACTATAAATTATTACTAGTGTATTCAACTACATATCCCTTTCAAGCTAGATGGGCTAAAATGGATTAGAAAAATAGATCCACACTCTAGCCCAAATTTTATAAGTGAACAAAGATAGGAGACTTATTCCACATATAGAAGATTGTACATGCTAAAATTTTTCACAGATAAAAAATTACATTTTCAGGAAAATAACTGAAGTGAATACCTTGCTTAGCAAGATAGGAAAAGGGGGTTCTGATGTGATATCCCATAATACCTCCATCCAAATCATTCCACCAGGGCATTAGTGTGGAAGCTTTTCCCTAAATTTCAATCCAACCCAGAATCTACCATATACTGGTAGACATAAGTAACTTGGGATGAAATCCAAACCATACCTTGGGACTACCCATTCCTTTATTCCACTTCCCCCCACCCACCTCTTTCCTCTGAAACTGACTCTCAACTTTAGCAACTAGGTTGTATATTTCTTGAGGAAAGGGACTATATGAGTTATTTCTATGCTGCACCTAAGAAACATGAAATAGTGTCTGACATATAGTGGCTGCTCAATAAATATTTTTTTAGTGAACTAAGTGTTACAGAATGAACAAGTATATCGTAGAAGCTTAATAAAGCCATTAGTGCATCGAGGACAATTAAGGTTATTGTGTTTGGACATTATAAGCTCTAAATTGTACCACTGAATTCCACTACTGACAATGTCTTCATGTTTAATTTAATTAACTTCACATATAAAGGAAAATGGACTAATTTAAAATAATTGCAAATCCAATGGTATAGCACAGTTAAAATACATGGAAGAAACCTATTATGGTTTATATTTACAGAGATAGTTCACAGAGCAGGAACACTTAACATTCATTCCTGTACTGATCTATTATGTCCAACTAGGCAAACACACCTATTTTTGAATATGAGGGAATTATATTTATTGTCCTTCAAAAAATATGGCATAAATTATGTGTTGGATAGATTTTACTTCCTTTTTTATAATTTATAATCTAAAGCCATATAACTAGACTATGAAATATGATTCAAATAAAAATATGAATATTTTATGGCCTTTTACTTTCTATGCAGTACTAATAGTAAGATGTTATATTTGGCAGAATTCTGTGTTTGACATTTCTGGTTATATGTTTCATATTTTATTGATAGTAAATTAATGTAGATATCAAGCTAGGAGCCAAATCCCTTTAGGTAATAAGAATATTGCCAAGGAAAACTGAAGATAGCATTTTTATTTTTGCTGTAAAATCAGGATGTCCTGATAATGTCACAACGGAATCTTTGACCAGTTATTAACTCTTCTACCCAACTGGCTAGATGTTGTTTCTTCTCTCTCTCATCAATTCACAAACACCAAAGAAGGCACGTAATATTGCTTGGAATGTAGTTGGTATTCCATATGTATTTTTGAAGGAAAGTTATAGTATAAAAAAGAAAGTAAAGAAGAAAGAAAATGAAGGAAAGTGGGAGGAAGGGAAAAAAGGAGGCAGGGAGGGAGGAAAAGAAAGGGAATGATCAAGAAAGGAAATCTTTTGTGGATTATAAAAATAGGTGCCGATTCCATTAAATCTAACCCTATAGTGACAATTTTGCTCCTCAGGCAGTCTAGTTTATATTACATCCAGTATCCCATATGGAACATATTTCATACATCAGAACATGGGACTTAACATTATACCATAACAAAAATGTCTAACTGATTAAGGGATCAACCCCTTTTTATGTGTTGTATGGTTAATTCTAAATATACCAACCCGAAAGAAAAGTATTTTCCATGAATTTTTGGGAAGCAATATATAACTCTACTTCAAAAGAAAATAGGCATATACACATTACCTACTGATTTTTTTTTTTTGTGTGTGTGTGTGTGTGTTTTAGAATCTATGAGTGAAGCCAAAGTGCAAGAATTTCTCAAGTAGAATTTCATTATAAATACGTTGTTTTTCCCTGAGAGTATGTACCATTATTTTAAGTGTTCCATTATTTACTTTTTATATAAGACATAAAAGCTTTTTAGATTATAGATTTTTGCATTCCCTTATAAAACACTGTATTCTTAGAACATTCACTTTTCTTTGCTTAACAAAATTCAATAATGCAAGGTAAGCTACTGGGCAGTAAAATATTTAGTATCTATTGTCCCTTTAAAGTGTGTAGCAAATAATCAGAGAAAACTCTTTTGAAATATTTTTTTGACATCTTGTATTCTATAATACAACCTATTTACTCCCCTTTGTTTAAGGATGAGAAAAGCATCATAGAAGAAGACCAATAATTTGTAACAAATTTTACTCTTTACTTCACTGTAAAAAGGAAAAATATTGACTCTGGGTCTTTACTAATAATAACTTGACAGCATTGCCAGCTTGAAGTCCCATTATTCAAATGAATAAGTAGAATAACACCTACATGAATCGTGCTTGATTGCTAGCTATTTTCAAGTAGGCATTTGGGTAGTGTGTAATCTGCACAAAACTGGCCAAATTTATGTGACTTATGAGGACTCCAGGTGTGGAGAAATTACTGTGGCTCAAGAAATAGTATCAGATTGTGTTTCATTAAAATTGGAAGAAACTTCATAGAACATTTGTTCAACAAGAAAACTTTAATGATTTCTAAATAAAATGTAAGATTACCTAATGGTGTAATTATTTATTTTCTTATCTATTTTTCCATAGGTTATAACCTTCTTAATATATAAAACAATATTTTTATTTCTGTCTATAGTAGCTAACCTATGTAATTGGTGGTTTTAAAAGTTAAGTAATAAATCAATTTATATAGCATCATTTAATATCAATCTACTTTTAAGTTTATATTCAGTTTTCTAAAAAAAAAAAACCTAAGAAATGATTTAATATATTACTCTGCCACACAATTTCAAAGGATCTGAAAATCAATTTATCCAGAGGAGAGTACCATAACAGTTTATTAGTCACTTCAGTATGATAGCATCTTAAAACTAAAATTCCATTTTTTGGCGTCATCTCAAATTCTTCTCAAACTTGTTTTTAATATGGTATTCTATGTTTAAAACAAGAGTTTTGAATGTGGGGGGTAGAACAAACCATCTCTATAACTAGTTCTCAGGAATCCTTGAAATATTCATTGAAATCAATCCTGACAATATTATCTCAAGTGATGAAAGTTTTGGAATAAAACTCTCATAATTGCTTAAAAAATAGACTTACTATTTTTAAATATGTTTTTATTGATTTCAGAGAGGAAGGAAGAGGGGGAGAAAGATAGAAACATAAATGATGAGAAAGAATCATTGATAGGCTGCCTCCTGCATGCCCACACTGGGGATGCCTGATGGGGACTTTAACCTTGTCCTCCTGGTTTATAGGTCCAAGTTCAATCACTGAGCAATACCTGCTGGGCTAGAATTAATATTCTTAATGGCAATTTTAAATTTTCAGGTTCAAATTTATAATAATGTAACATGATCTGTGTGAACAATTTTGCTTTTATAGAATTGTGTGGTTTTCTTTCTTTTTTTAAATTATTTTATTGTTTAAAGTATTACAAATAGTAGTACATATGTCTCCTTTTCTCCCCCATTGACCTTCATAGATATAGAGGCAGAGAATCATCAAACAGACTGTCCAACTACAGTGGGAAGGCTGGAAAGGGTGTGGGGGGAGAGGTAAGAGATCAGCTGAAGGACTTGTGTGGTTTTCTTAGTGCTCACTACCCAGTGAGAAGGTCCAGAAGTTCTCTGAAAAAAAATCCAGCTTTCCCATTCAGATTCTGCACAAATCCTATTGCCTTCTCCTCTCCTTTGCTCATTAGTAGGGATTTATTTATTTACTAGAGGCCCAGTGCACAAAATTGTGCACCAGTGCGGTCCCTCAGTCTGGCCTGTGGGATGGGGCTGAAACCGGCTCTCCGACATCCCCTGAGGGGTCCTAGATTGCAAAAGGGTGCAGGCCAGACTGAGGAACCCCACCGATACACCATCAGGGCCTGGGAGGGATGTGGGTGGTTGGCTAGCTGGGGAGGGGCCATGGGAGGGCTCCAGAGAATGTCTGGCGCATCTTGTTCAGTCCCAATCAGCCGGACCCCAACATCAAAGTAACCTACTGGTTGGAGTGTCTGCCCCCTGGTGGACATTATATGTCATAGAAACTGGTCGACTGCTTCCCCTGGTAGTCAGTGCATGTCACAGGGAGCAGCTGAGCACCCTTAGCATATCATTAGCATATTATGCTTTGATTGGTTGAATGGACAACCAGATGACCTGACACTTAGCATATTTGGTTTTTATTATATAGGATTTATTTTTGCTCTTTTCCTGGCTCTTCAAGTCTTTTCTGCACTTTGTGGAACTATCCAGACCATCTCCTTCCTATTAATCTTATCACTTTGACCTCCCCACACCTAGTTATGCACTCCAATCTTTGGGGATACTCCTCATTTTTAGCTTCTCAAACAGATTAGCTCCATCTACTCATTTAAATTGATTCCAGATACTTTGCTCTTTAAATAATATATTTTTCACTCAACTGTTTCCTCCATACTTTCTATTCCTCAGCTTTAAATCTTCAGTTGCTGAGATGGCTGTCATTTAGAAAATACCTTTAATTGTCACACCTATATCAGTCAGAAGCCCATGAGGAAACATATATACTAAAATTGGTTAGCAAAATTGTTATAATGAAATAAAACAAACTGCCAGAAGATTATGAGAAAAAGTTTGATGACCTTGGCATTAGAAATGACTTTTTAGACACAATTGCAAAAGACATGCTCCATGAGAGAAAGAATTGATAATCTGGACTTCATAAAAATTAAAAATTTATACTCTGTAAGAGAAATAAAAGTCTTAAGAGAAAGAAAAGTCATGCCACAGACTGGGGAAAAGTTATTTATATAACACATATCTTATATAAGAATATTTTATAAGCAAAAATATAAATAATACTTGAAATTCAACAATAAGAAATTAAAAATGGGCAATGAAGAGAATCCTCACCAAGGAAAATATATAGACACCAAGTCCTATATAATAAAGAGGAAATATGCAAATTGACCATCACTCCAACACACAAGATGGTCGCTCCCATGTGGACACAAGATGGCCTGCAAGGGAGGGTAGTTGTGGACGATCAGGCCAGCAGTGAGGGCAATTAAGGGGCAACCAGGCCAGCAGGGGAGGGCAGATGTGGGCGACCAGGCCGGCAGAGTAGGGCAGTTGGGGTGATCAGGCTGACAGGGAAGGACAGTTAGGGGTGACCAGGCTGGCATAGAAGGGAAGTCAGGGTTGACTGGGTC
>NW_006299245.1:5040732-5045244 GCF_000327345.1 Myotis davidii | reverse complement strand
ATATCCAAAATTAATAAAGAACCTATATAACTCAACACCCCCCCCTCAAAAAAATCTCCCCCCAAAACACACCAAATAATCCAATTAAAAAAATGGCCAAAGGACCTGAATAGACACTTCTCCAAAGAGGACATACAGATGGCTAATCTATACTAATAAAAGGGAAATATGCTAATTAGACCAGGTTGACCAGCCATCTTCCGGACGTCCAACTTCCTTCCGGACAAAGCCATGGTGGTGGGGGCTGAGGCAGAGTCAGTTAGGGGCGATTTGGCAGGAGGGGGGGGGCAGTTGGGGACAACCAGGCCAGCAGTGGGGGCAGTTTGGGGTTATCAGGCAGGCAGGTGGGAGAGCAGTTAGGAGCCAGTGGTCCCGGATTGTGAGAGGGATGTTCTCAGGATTGGGCCTAAAGTGGCAGTAAGACATCCCCCGAGGAGTCCTGGATTGGAGAAGGTGCAGGCTGGGTTGAGGGCACCTTCCCCCATGCATGAATTTTACAAAGAATAAACTAGTTTAAACTGTGGAGTTTAATTAACAATTATGTGTCAATATTGGTTTTACAGTTATAACTGTACTAATGCAAGATATTAACAATAAATCAATAAAGCAGTATGGGAACTCATGTATTTCTTCTTTACTATAAAAACTATTTATTCCTAGAGTTTGGGGTGTTTTGTCCTTCTTTTATTGATTTTTTTTGGTGACATAAGTCACATAACCATACAAATAGACTCATAAATTAATTGTTTATGACATAAAATGAACTAAAATAAATTAAAATTACTTTATATTGCTTTTTGCTTAATTTGCAAACCACTTAAGATAATTAGAGACGTTGATGTTTCACAAACCTTGAGGTTCCATTTGCTAATCTACATGATCTACTGTTCATCAAATTTAGGTTGATGGGAAATAGTTTACATTAAATTTTTTATATCAGGATTTTGTCACTTTTACAAAAAAGTACTAATGAAATATCAGTATTAACTATAATAACACAGATAAATACATTCAATAAATGTTTTGAATACTTTAAAATGGAAAATAAGTTCACTTGGAGGGATTTCAAGTGCCTGAACAGAGTATAAAAATACTGTAAGATATACTGATATAAAACATTGTAAACAGGCAAATAATATACTGTAATCCTGAGACTTAGAGACAAGAATCATAGGTGGTGAGTGAAGTATTCAGCTAATAAGTAGTTGTTTGTACTTTGATAACTTCTAATCTCTAGGCCTCATTTCCTGATTTGCATAATGAGAATATTTGCACCTATGATCGTTAATTATCTAAGTTTAAATTGTTTGCCTGTGTCTACATGTGTGTATTCATAACATAGTATTATTGATTTGAGATAGACATCAGTTATATTCACCCTTCGTGAAATGATAGTTGCTTCCTACTTTCCAAGGTCCCTAATTATGCAAAGGAAGATTGCTAGAGTGACATAATATTCCTTTTATTTAATTTATGGGTATTTTTTGAAGTTTACTGGTATTATGCAATTATCGTTTGAGATTTTGGCCCAGGGACTTCTCATTAACTTCATATTCAGTATGTTTATGGTGATTTTAAATAGTAAGAGACAGTTGGTTTACATCTTACTAGCTATGGAAAAAAAACATTATAAGCACTCTGAACTAAGCATTAACACCTGTCCTTGACTCCAAAACTTGACCTCGTGAAGGGTCTGGTACTTTAATGACAAAACACATAGTAGTGTATTGCCTCTGTTCTTCCATGACCTTTCAATGAAAAGCAAAACATCTTACATGTTTTGGTGCAAAAAGCCATGTAGTTGGTTCTTTGACAGATTTTAAATGTCAACTTCTTTGAAAAATAAGCATTTGACTACACCATACAGATTTTGATATTATGCAGCTTTTGGCATCCAGTACATCTGTGTTACTAAGTGGGTTATTAACCTTTCTCACCACTTTTATTGCTACTTTATCCAATGCAGTATATATAAGTTCTTCCTTTTAGTAGAATATTGAAATCATTTCCTCTACATCTACATGTTTTTAAAATTAAATATATATGTATTTCTTATTTATTTCAGAGAGGAAGGGAGAGGGAGAGATAGAAACATCAGTGGTGAGAGAGCATCATTGATTGGCTGCCTCCTGCATGCTCCCTACAGGGGATCGAGACCACAACCCAGGCATTTGCCCTTGACTCAATAGAACCCAGGACCCTTCAGTCCACAGGCCGATGCTCTAGCCACTGAGTCAAACCAGCTAGGGCTACATCTACACTTTAGTATATAGGGTTTTTGTTTGTTTGTTTGTTTTTGTTTTTTTTAATATATTTTATTGATTTTTTTACAGAGAGGAAGGGAGAGAGATAGAGAGTTAGAAACATCGATGAGAGGGAAACATGGATCAGCTGCCTCCCGCACATCTCCCACTGGGGATGTGCCTGCAACCCAGGTACATGCCCTTGACCGGACTCGAACCTGGGACCCTTCAGTCCGCAGGCCAACGCTCCATCCACTGAGCCAAACCGGTTTCGGTTAGTATATAGTTTTATCACTTGATCCCATCTCTGCCTTTTGTATTCCTCCTATACTTGCTTTTCAATCTCCTTAGTCATCAAGCACGTACATCATTTTACTACTCTCTTGACAGCATTTCCAACCATTCAGTATGTTTATGGTGATTTTAAATAGTAAGAGACAGTTGGTTTACATCTTACTAGCTATGGAAAAAACATTAAAAGCACTCTGAACTAAGCATTAACACTTTTAACACTTGTCCTTGACTCCAAAACTTGACCTAGTGAAGGGTCTGGTACTTTAATGACAAAACCCATAGTAGTGTCTTGCCTCTGTTCTTCCATGACCTTTCAATGAAAAGCATCTCTTCTAAGTGGTATCCCTTCTCTTTTAACCCATCCTACATTCCTCCCCGCCTCCACCTTGCCCAGGATTCTGGATGACTGGACTTGCTGAAAAGGGCATTGGTTATTTTAAAGAATATATGGTCTCTACATTCATATGGACTCATTTAATTCAGCAACCCTTTTACTTGTGTTTAATCATCCCCTATTCACATTCTATTCCTTTTCTCTATGGGCTCTCATATTTAACAATCTAGTTCCCTAGATTTTAGTTCAACACTATTTTTACACAGTAACACACACACACACACACACACACATGCATTCAACATGCAAGTTAAAAGAAAATTTTCTCATTGAGTATAACCATATAACACTTAAAAATATTCCCACAAAAACCTTAAATGAGATTCATATTATATTTGCTTTATTACATAATTACTTTAATTTCATTTTTATATACAACTTAATGCTTCCCTAGTCTCCTACAAATTGTTACAGTTTCTCAGTCTTACCTTGTGTTCTATAATCATGACATTTTAAAATTACTTGTCAATTCATTTTGAAAAATATACTTCAATTTGATTTGGTCTGATATGTTCTGATAATTAGAGTGGTGATTTTTATTGTTTTTTCTCTCTTTCTTTTTGGAAAGAATACCATGCAAGTCTTATTCCTTTTCAGAGTATTGTATCTGAGAGTCCATGATATCTACATGTTTTACTACTGGTGCCTTAACCTCAATACTTGGTTTCAGTGGTATCTGCCCTGTTTCTCCACCTTAAAGTTACTGTTTTTATATAACTAATACATATTTTAGGGGAGATTTTTTGAAATTATTCAAATGTTCTGTTTCTCTCAAAGTATTCTCTCATTAATTATATCTGCCACCAGTGATCTTATCTGCAACAATTATCACTGTGGTGTCCTAATGATGATTCTTAAAAATTATCATCTTTATTTTCCCTATACTAACCTTAGAATCAACTTTCTCAATGAATCATTGTGTTTTTTTTTACCAAAGAATAATATTTAGAAGACAATATCTAGATTTTTTCATTGCTTATGACACATCATTGTGTCTAGGCACTCTCAGTAGATAGAACTTGTAAATAGCAATGTGTAGATTAGAGGGATTATGATTACCCATCTATAGCTATATTTTTGCATATGATCAGTTTATTTGTAATAAAGTAGGGTTCTTACTATTGTAGGATCCTCCCACATTCTGTTTGATTTTTATTAATTTATATCTATATAGCAAAATCATTCTTTGTAATGTATCATCTGATGGGTTTTGAAAAGTTTACAAAGTCATATATCTACTACCAGTCATGGTACAGAACAAACAGAACTGTCACACCAAAATATCCTTGTGTTGCCTCTTTGTACAGCACCCATGTCCCTACTTCCATGCCCTTAAGAAAATTATCTTGCGTATTGTCTTTTCCAGAATATTATATAGAACCATACAATTCCACTTATGTCTTTTTTCACTTAAAAATAATTTAAGATTTATTATGCCATTGCAAATATCTATAGTACCTTCCATGTTTAGAAAAAAGGCTACCCTTCAAAATATTTGATGTGATCCTCATAAAATTATATATATATACTTGAGGCCCGGTGCACAAAAATTTGTACACTTGGGGGCGGGGAGGGGTCCCA
>NW_006299245.1:5022374-5038989 GCF_000327345.1 Myotis davidii | reverse complement strand
TACTGAAGCAAGCAAGCATCATGTCAGTTTCAAGCTGCCTGGCTGCCGGCCACCATCTTGGCTGGCAGTTAATTTGCATATCTCACTGATTAGCCAATGGGAAGGGTAGCAGTCGTACGCCAATTACCATGTTTCTCTTTTATTAGATAGGATAAATTAAGATTCAATGGTAAACCAAGACCAATAAGAAATCCTAAAGAGAATCTCAAGGTTAATGAAAGATAGACCATAATTTAAAAAATTTATTCCATTAGCAAAGAATTTGAATTATCCTAACTAAAATTTCAGTAAGAGAGTAGCATAGGCAGCCATCATTTTGAAAATCTGAAATGGCTATGTTACAATTGACTCTTCTCTTAGAGGTCTAGTTTAAAAAGCATTGCAAAATAGGAAAATGTATATGCAATAGTAACACCAAGTAAATTTATAGAGTGTTACAAAATGTCTACGTTGAAAGAAATTATAGATGTGGTGGAAGAGTAGTTGAGGAACACTGGAGTTTAATTGGAAAGGCTCATACCTGTACTTGGCTTTGTTTGGTTTAACTTGGCTAAATAAAATTGAAATCTAAGAAAAGTATCACATTTTTTCATTTTTTTGACAAACCCGTAAGTACCTCAAAAGTTTTATTGGCCCCATCTCATACCCTAGCCATTGCTACATCAAACATTAAGATCCTCATGCAGACTTTGACCAACTGATGCAGATAGAATCAGATAATACCTCACATCAAGCAAGCTACATAACCCTGCTTCCAGCTCTGGAGTTTCCCTGAGTCTGTAGTAGGGACACACATGAGTATTTGCCCAACAGTCACATATGTTCAAATCAGAAATATGTAGTCAAAGCCCATGCAATCACCTATGATCACTAAAACATGACAGTAGATAGATGAATGTCCTCATTTTGTTCTCTTAAATGGATTGTTTTTAGATACATTGCAAAAAGCCTTTTACAAGAAAGATATTCATGAGGTAAAACACCAGCTGCCTGTATCATTGGTCAAATTAAGATAACATCCTTGTGTTGGCCTTTAAAGGTTTCTCTTTTCATGTCCTGGACTTTCCCCCCTTAAGATTATATATTTCCATGCTTTACTTCTCTGCTCCCTTCTCTGCTGCCTCGCTCCCTCCTGCCTCCGCTGCCTTGGTTCCCGCCCTTCCACCGCCTCGCCTCACTTCCTCTCCACCGCCTCGCTCCCTCCCGTCTCCCCTGCCTCAGCTCCCTCAGTTC
This sequence comes from Myotis davidii, assembly GCF_000327345.1. NCBI lineage: Eukaryota > Metazoa > Chordata > Mammalia > Chiroptera > Vespertilionidae > Myotis > Myotis davidii. The sequence goes on along the minus strand of NW_006299245.1, from coordinate 5,037,756 downwards.
TCTGCTGCCTCACTCCCTCCAATGTCCGCTGCCTCAGCTCCACTACTGTCTCCGCTACCTCAGCTCCGTTCCCCGCAGCTTAGCTCCCTTCTGCAGCACTTGGCTTCCTTCCATGCTGTCTTCAGTGTTCACTCTGCACCTGTGTATTCAAATTAACTGCCATCTTTGTTGGCTTAATTTGCATATCGCTCTGATTGGCTGGTGGGCATAGCAGAGAGTTGGTCAGTTTTCATGTTTCTCTTTTATTAGTGTAGATTATTCAGGTAACACAATGATATGTCAAGCAGATAAGAAAGGCCAGCACAAGAAGTACACTTTGAAAGTACTCTGTCTTATCAACTGAAATCATGTTGAAGAATTAATTCATAACTGTACAATGAGGGTAAATATCAGTAGTTACAAGAATAAAGATTGATTTAAGTGTTTTTATTTCAAAACTTTGAAAAAGTAATTACTTTTATGACATTTTTAGCTGTGAATATTGGTTTGCTTGAAGTTGTCCCAGAGGCTCCTTACACTATCTTCATAATTTTTGGATTCTTATTTCCTTTTGCTCTTCTAGTTGGGTGTTTTTTGCTTCCTCATATTTCAAATCGTTGATTTGATTCTCAGAATCCTCTACTCTACTGTTGAATCCCTGTATATTATTCTTTATTTCAGTCAGTGTATGCTTAAGTTCTGACTGGTACTTTTCTATGTTTTTGGCATTCTCACTAAGATCCTTGAAGGTCTCACTAAGTCCCTTGGAGGTTTCTAGAAGATTCTTGAGTAATCTTATAACTGTGGTTTTAAACTCTATATCCAGTAGTTTGCTTTATTCTATTTTTTCTTTTGTGATATGTTTCTTTGCCTCCACATTTTGGCTGCTTCCCTGTGTTTGTTTCTATGCATAGGGTAGAGCTGCTATGTTTCCTTGAGTTGGTAGAGTGGCCTTGTATGTAGTACGTGTCTTATAGGGCCATGTGGCTTAGCCTCCCCAGTCACCTGAGCTGGGAACTCTACCTGCACCCCTTTGAGGGCTGTGAGAACAGTCATTTTGTAGTTGTAGTTGAGACTTGATTGCTGTTGGTGTCACTGGGAGGAATTGACATTAAGGCTGATTGGCTATGAAGACCAGCTGCAACTAGAGTGGGAGAGATGCTATGTAGGAGACACCCCTATGGAGCAGGACTTGCTTCAGTAGGACTTTGGTGCTCACTGAGTCTGCCCCTTGAGTGTGTCACTTATGGATGTGTAGAGTTGCAATCTGGTATGGTCTGGCACTGACCATTAGGTACACTGGCTCTTGGATCTTCAGGGAGGTGCAAAGTCAGCCACTGCCTGGGGCCAGCCAGCAGGAGCTACAGAGAGATCTGCAGATTCCTCCTCTTTGTATCAGTCTTGAAGGGCCCAGATGAAACCCAGCTATGAAGCAAGGCAGGCTGGTGCTTGTGCTGCTTCTTGGGCCTTTTATTGATAGGTTTGGGGCTTGCTGACCCAGCTGCAGCTTATTTGAGATTTTCAAGGATGAGCTATTCGTATGCAAAAGCAGCTGCAGGCAGCTTGGGTGGGTTGTGAATTGGATGAGATAGGGTCTTAGCGAATCACCAGGGCTAAGCAAACAGAAATGGCCAGTCAGCCCTGCGATTGGGAAGGTCCCAGCATAGGAACAATGATCCCTGCTAATCCCTCCATCTGGGAGAAAGCCACCCCCAAGTTCCTTCCCTGATGCCAGACAAATGTGTCCCCCAGAGCCTCGCCCTGGTGCTGGAGCTCAGAGGAAGCAGGATCTTGTAAATTCAGATCATGGTGCCAGGCTTTTAAAAGGAACAGCTGGGTCTCCAGCAGCCTCTGTGTCACTGAGCCCCAATCTGCACTGGTTTTTATAGCCCGCAGTTTCGGGGACTTCTTTTCCCAGATCTGGGACCCTAGGATGGGGGTCTGATGTGAGGCTGGGACCCCTTGCTTCTCTGGGCGGCTTCTACAGAGACATCTCCCTCCCAATTAAAAAAAACGTGTTCTGTATTTTAGTTGTAATTTTGATGTGGTTGTGGGAGGCAGCAAGTACAGGCGTTTACCTACACTGCCATCCTAGTTTCTGTATCTAAAAGTCTTCTGAGAAAATAGATCTTATCTAACCATAGTAATCAATTTCACCAAATCTGTGTTGTTCACCTGAATCTCTAGCAAATGTGTTACTCTAAGGTGGTCTTAGGTTTGTAGTAACCCATAAGTCTGGCACAAGCAAAAGCAAATCTTTGAAGGAAACATCACAGTGAGAAAAAGCAAATCAGAAGGCATACACAGAACCAAAAGCACTATAACTAAGAGCCAGCAATCAGCAAATCAGATTTACAGATATGTTGAAATTATCATCCAGAGATTATTACATAAATATATGAAATATACTTTTAAAAAAGAGTGGCTTAAATTCTCCTTAATATTTTAAAATTAAAAAAAATAGGGCTATAGAAAGAGAATTAGAGATTTAAAGGATAGTAATGCTTTAATACCAACAAGTTAAGGAATTTAATTTACAAATTTACAGAATAAAGTGAAATTACATTTAGTGAGCTAATTATATTAGTGGATATAGTCAACCTTCAATAAAAATATAGTTTATAATTTTAAGTGGATAAATACCTTGAAGTTATCTATAACTAAATATTAATGAATTCAATTTTTCCTAATAATAAAGATTTATATTTCCAAACTATATGTAAAATTAATAGTCCATTGAATTATGAAAATCAACCTATTAATATCATATAATTTTGGTCTACCCTTTTTTTCCAAAAAGGTACAAAGAGAAAAATTTTATGATGGTGAGATATAAAGTAAGCATTTAATAATTTTTAATTTTATACTAATTAATATGTAAATTTGACTGTTCTTTATAATATATATATATACATGAATCTGCAAACTGTACCTCTATTATTGCATTCTTCTCAAATTAGCCTACTAAATGACTAACTGAGGGACATTTATTAAACATTGTGGAAGAAAAAATATTCATTTTATTTCACAAAGTGGACTCTGAGGTTTAGAAAGACTAAATTAAATTGTACAAAGCCTAATACAAATTAATTAGCTGAGTGTAGATTTCACAAAGGTCTCTTTTACTTTCTTAATGATTAAGAGAGCAATGTTTGATGCAATTCATAATGAACAAGTGGGGATTTGTTAATGATGACAAGAGCAATATTTGATGCCATGCATTTCATTACATAAGTTGTTGTACAAATGTACCAAAGAGTAACAGTAGTATTAGTATCAGCATGTCTTTAAAATGTCTTTTTTCCCTCAATTTGACCCCTTCCAACTAAAATAACAGTTTAGATTTTTATCTTCAATTTAAATAAACACTGTATAATTTCTAATTCCTATTTAGGAAATTTGTATTAGGTTTATTTCACATTTTAAAATAACAGATTTCTATAAACACTCTATTTTTTATAACTGAGAAAAGGATTAATGAACTGATTAGCTTAATCCCCAAAGATTTTTGTTAAAATGCTCAGATTTCAGAGACAAAAATGAGTTTATGATTTCATTCTATTCCTTTACATTTTCAAAGCACAGAACGTACATTGCTCAGTTTGACAGTCCCTTCCAACACACAGGTGTTTCAAGGTCACAGATAAGAATTGCTGGCAGAAATGTGAGGCCAGTCCACAGAAAACCAGCCAACATTTGGCTTCCATCCTAGGTTTTACCAGCTCTAATTTCATTCACTGATAATTCTTAAAGGTAAAATTATTACTGCCTCTGAAAATCTTTCATGAATGATTTAAGTAAGTTGACTTCTTCTCCTTTTCCATTTGATTCTCTAGCATTGCCCATGGGGTTTTCTTCTCAGTGAAAGACCTTTTCAAAGCATGGGAATCAGTGACTGAGCTTACTAAGAATGTTAGAATTCATTTCTGCCAGATCCTTGGCAGGTTTTCTGGTCTCCAGTTAAAAACAATTCTCCTTAAAATGGCTTTTAAACTATAATTCTACCTACAAATGTAACATTCATATTACTTTGTCATTTAGTTTTTCATGAAAAATTGAAAATCCTGCCTGTGCATGTGATTACATGTAATTGACAAGTAATAATCTTTCTCAATATTTGGTCATCTAGCTTTTTGACATATTTGTTGATATTCTTAATGTTTAAACATTTTTTATTTTAATGTAAATGCACACTGTTATTTTATTTTGTACTTTAATCAACTATTATATGTTGTTTATATCGACTTTCTCATTCTTATTTTTAATATTTCTGTTTTGTTGTAATTGGTTTTAACAGAATTTGCCTATTTTTTAAGAAAGACTGCTTTCTGCATTAACTTCACTGGGATTAATTATGATTTATCTTTGTTTGTTTTACTCCCTAACACTCTGAGGTTTTTTTTAAAAAAATTACTTAAGAACCTATGATCACTTATTCTATTAATTTTAGGGCATATCAAGTTAAAACACAGCTGTTCTCAGTTTTTGCGTGCCGACAATCATTTAGCAAAACACTAAGTCAACAATATACTTAGAAACTTATGATCTAATAATTAATTTTTATTCTAGTAATGAACAAAATTAATATATATTAAAGCGCTTTTTCTCACATCATGCATATAAAGTTTGTTTATACCTAAATATATTGTCCAACATTTTACCTACAAAATATAGTCTACATTAATAGAATGTAATTACTAACAAGGCGATAATTCCCATTTCTTGTGGTTTTGTGTCTGGTCTCCCTTATCCTTATCCTTATCCTTTTGTGCTTTCTCTGATAGCCAGTAAAACAAGGTAGCTTTAGCATCCTGTTTTAAACTTCTGGAATGTATTCTTCTAAGCATAAGAATCAGTAGCTATGTCGACCACCCCAGCAAATTTTTTCAAGTTCTTTAATTGGTTGATTGGTGCAATGCTATCCTCTGCTACAGATATTCTAGGTTATTTTAATGGCATCCTAATAAATTGTTTATTTCCTTTATATATTTATTTTTAAGGTTCCTTTTACCACCACCATTTATATACTAGAGGCCCAGTGCACTAAATTCATGCATGGGCAGAATCTCGAGGCATGGCTAGCGATCAGGGCTGATCCTTCCCCCTGCTGCTGGCTGGGGCCTTCCTTCATTCCGCACTGCCCCCTGGTGGTCAGCACACACCATAGCAAGTGGACGAACTTTCAGTTCGTTGAACTCCCAAGGGGACAATTTGCATATTAGCCTTTTATTATATAGGACTAGAGGCCCGGTGCACGAAATTTGTGCACGGTGTGTGTGTGTGTATGTGTGTGTGTGTATGTGTGTCTCTCAGCTCAGCCTGCACCCTCTCCAATCCAGGACTACTGGCTTCCAACTGTTCACATGACTGCCTCTCTGATGGCCCCTAACTGCTTCTGCCTACCAGTCTGATCACCCCCTAACTTCTCCCCTGCCAGCCTGATCGATGCCTAACTGCTCCCCTGCTGGCCCAATTGCCCCTAACTGCCCTCCTCTGCTGGCCTGGTCGCCCCCAACTACCCTCCCTTTCAGGCATGGTCACCCCCAACTACTTTCCCTTTCAGGCCTGGTACCTCCCAACTGCATTTTCCTGCAGGCCTGGTTCCCCCAAACTATGCTCCCCTGCAGGCCTGGTTCTTCCCAACTGTCCTCCTCTACAGGCCTGATCACCCACAACTGCCCTCCCCTTCTGGCCATCTTGTGGCAGCCACATTGTGTCCACATGGGAGCAGCCATGTTTGACCACATTGGGGAAGACATCTTGTGTGTTGGAGTGATGGTCAATTTGCATATTACCTCTTTATTAGATAGGAGGACTAGAGGCCCAGCACATGAAATTCATGCACAGGTAAGGGCTGTGTGGAGACTGGGAGGGTAGATGGTGCTCAAGGTGGGAGTGCAAAGAAGGTGCAGGGCACACTGCAGGGAGGGGTCAGTCTGGGGACCTGGGTCTCCAACACATTGTGTGGAGCTGCGGTGCCCGTCCACCTGCCCTTTTACAGTTTCCATGGCAACAGGTAGTAGCCTGGTGGGGTTCAAGCCCAGTTTCTGGGGCACCATTTCCCCAGCCCTCACGCCCAGCCCCCTGGCTGTACTCCCCCCACTGTGGGCATCACCAACTCTTCTTCCCCTTCCTCCCAGTTTCCAAACCACTGGGACCTGGGGCCGGCCAGCAGCAGCAGCCCTTTTTGGGGATTTGGCGGTAAGGCCATGGCTGGCGGTCCCTGGACATGACAACAGCAACTGGGGGGATGGAGGTGTGGTGGATGAATGAGCCAATGCTCCCTGCTGCTGATCCCACCAGGACACGGGGCTTGGGAGGCTGTGGTGTATGTGCCACTGCTGCTGCCACTGCTGCTGCCACTCTGGCTGAGCTGCTGACCACTGTGCTCCCTGCTTCAGCTCCTCCTCCTCTTTTGGCCCAGTTGGGGGTTGGGCCAGCCCTCCCCCCGATTGCCCTCCTGCTGCCGCCAGTCGCCTCCCTCTGCCTGCTGGCACCTGCCTTGGCTAGCCTGGCACTTCCCACTTGCGGCCCTGCCTCCTGCAGACCGATTGTTCCACCATTCAGTCAATTTGCATATTAGGCTTTTATTATATAGGACTAGAGGCCCAGTGCACAAAATTTGTGCACTGAGGCAGGGGAGGGTGTTCCTCAGCCCAGCTTGCACCCTCTCCAATCTGGGACCCCTCAGGGGATGTCCGACTGCCGGCAGTTGGACATAGCTCTCACAGTCTGGGACTGCTGGCTCTCAACCACTCACCTGCCTGCCTGCCTGATTTCCCCTAACCGCTTCTGCCTGCCAGCCTGATCACCCCCTAACCACTCCCCTGCCAGCCTGATCGACACCTCACTGCTCTCCTGCCAGCCCGATCACCCTCAACTGCCTTCCCCTGCCAGACTGGTCACTCATAACTGCCCTCCCCAAATAAATAAATAAATAAATAAATAAATAGAATAGAATAGTAAGGTATTTACAATGAATTATATATATAAATTATTGATTAATTGGTACTTACATATTTTTTGTTGCATGGAGGTGGCCATCTTGTGCGAGGGCATGATGCTCAATTTGTATATTACCCCTTCATTATATAGAATAGTAAGGTAACCTTAAATTTGTCTTTATTGTTGAAAGTATGACAGATACCCTCCTTTTTTCCCTGTTTACCTCTCCACCATGCACCCGTATTTTTAAAGTAATGTTGTTGATAGAAAAATATCTAAGAATATAAGTACATGATCATTTACCTTTATACATATTTATTTGTGTGTGTATTCATATTTATTTTAATTTTCTACAAAATTTACCCCTCCACCATGCACCCGTATTTTTAAAGTAATGTTGTTGATAGAAAAATATCTAAGAATATAAGTACATGATCATTTACTTTTATACATATTTATTTGTGTGTGTATTCATATTTATTTTAATTTTCTCCAAAATTTACTTTACAGTTATTATTTCATCACATATTTTAAATATATATCATGGAATTTTTACTGTGTTAAATATAGAGAGTTAAATATATTGGGGTTGTTACTTCAAGAATAAATTATTAAATTTCTTAAACTCAATTCTGTAATTAGTAATTTGCTGCTAAGACCAGAGAAACAAATAATCCTAAACAACCACCTGAGTTTAAGGTGGCATTTTATCATATTAATGAATAATAAGAATATTTAAAATCTTTAAGTTTCCATTGTCATCTTTTTTATTCCTTTAAATAATTTAAACAATTTTCTGTGTTTAAATATGTCTTCCATATTTATTTGTGTTATGCATTTCTTAAAATTTTATATTACTATTTTCTTTGTTGTGTTATATAATAAGAGCAACATATCTAATTTCTTTTCAACAAATGAAGGGTCATGGGGCTTCCCGAGAAGTAACTGGATATCTAACCCCATATCTTATTCATCATTGTTCTCTATAATAGAACTGTCCAGCAAAAGGTTCTGTGTGCCTTCCATGTACATTAAAGTAGTCACTAGCTATATATAACTATTGAGCACTTGTACTGTTCCTAATGTGACTAAAAAAAGGTTTTAATTATATTTAATTTTAATTAATGTAAAATGTAATAGTCACTTGTGGCTAGTGGCTATCATATTGAACCGTACTGTTTAGAAATCTAACTGTGAGTTGATGCAACATTACTTCTACATAAATTTCTTTACTGGTCTGATACTTTGCACATTTTAACATCCAAAATTTGATATGTAGCAAGTTAACAACTGTGAACTAGTCATTACAATGATTGGTTATAAGGATCATTTGTTATAAATAGTAATTTAGGAGGAGGTAGATACATATATGCTAACATTTAAATATTTGTGATAGGGGATGATATCCACAATATAGTATTAAGAAATTATTTCATATTGTCCCACAGTATAAATATTACAAGTCTATGTCTGTAAATGACAAGTGTTTATATGCATACATCCTTGTGTCTCTATTTTTCTGTGAAGTTTCCTTTATATTGAAAAAGAAAAATGTTTTTTAAAGGAAACTTTGTTTTATAATTTGAAAGTTTGGAATAGAAGAAAGTGTGTGACAGATTTAAGGTGGCCCCCATGATTCCTGTGTCCTGGTATCCATACCCTTGTATTATCCCCTCACCTTAAGTGTTAATGAGACCTGTGACTTTCTTATGACCAATAGAATATGACAAAGGCATCCAGATGCATGTAGTTATGTGCCTTTCTCTTTATAATCTCTTATTTGTTCACAGTTCTATCTCCTGAACATGGAGGTGCAGAATAGTAGGTTCTCAATAAATAATTGTCGAACCAATTTATAAATAACACAACATGGACATATAGATAGCCAAGAGACATTTGAAAAGTGCTCAAAGTCAATAATCATCAGAGATATGCAAATTAAAATGACAATGAGGTATCACATCACAGAATGGGAAACTCTAGTACACTGCTTATGGGGGTGCAGCCATTAGAGAAAACATTATGGAGTTTCCTCAAAAAAAAAAAAATTCCTCAATTGTTTGGAACTGCCATTTGTCCCAGTGGCCTCACTTCTAGGCATATATCCTAAGGAACCTGAAACACCAATGAGAAAGAATATATGCACCTCTTCAATTTTTTGGAAGACTTTGAGAAGGATAGGAATCAAATCTTTGAATGTGTGGTAGATAGAATTCACTTATGAAGCCATCTGTTTTTTACTTTTTGGGAGGTTTTTGATGGTTGTTTCAATTTCCTCACTGTTGATTGGTTTATTTATATTTTCTAATTCTTCATGATTAAGTCTAGGAATCTATACATATAAAAGGCTAATATGCAAAGTGTCCCCTTGGGAGTTTGACCAGAAGACTGGGAGTTCGATCACTTGCTATGATGTGTGCTGACCACCAGGGACAGCGCAGAGTGAAGAAAGACCCAGCTGGCAGCTGGCAGCTGGGGAAGGAAGGCCCCAGCAGTCAGCCAGAAGGCCCCAATTGGCCCTGATCGCCAGCCAGGCCTAGGGATCCTACCTGTGCACAAATTTTGTGTATTGGGTCTCTAGTGTTATATATTTCTGAGAAGTTTCCCATTTCTTCTAGGTTATTGATTTTGGTGGCATATAGTCTTTTATAGTATTCTAGAATTATCCTTTGCATGTCTGTAAAGTCTGTGGTAATGTCTCCTCTTTCATTTCTGATTATATTTATGACTCTTTTTTCCCTTGGTGAGTATGACCAGGAGTTTGGCAATTTTATTAATCTTTCCAAAGAACCAGCTCTTTGTTACATTATTATTATTATTATTTTGTATAGTCTTTTTGTTTTCTATTTCATTCAATTTGGCTCTAAATTTTATTCTTCTACTGATTTTGGCCAGCTTTTTTAATTCTTTTTCTAGATCTTTAAGATAAATGTTAGAATTTTTACTTGGGATTTTTCTTGTTTCTTATATCTGTAATGATATAAACTTCCCTCTTGTTACTGCTTTAACTGCATTCAAGAAGTTTTGACATATTGTATTGTCATTCTCATTTTTCTCTATATATCTTTTGATCCCACTTGTATTTCTTCTTTGACCCAGCCATTTTTTAGTAGTATGCTGTTTAATCTCCACATATTTGTGGGTTTCTTTATTTTTGCTGTTGATTTCTAATTTGAAAGCATTGTTGTCAGAAAATATGTTTGGTATAATTTCAATCTTCTTGAATTTGTTGAGGCTAATTTTCTGACCCAATATATTGTGTATCCTTGAGAATGTTCTATGTGAATGGAGAATGGATAATCTGATGTTCTTGGATGAAAGGCTCTAAAAATCTCAATTATGTCCATGTGGTCTCGTGTGTCACTTAAGGTCGATATTCCTTTATTGATTTTCTCTTTGAATGATTTCTGTATAGCTGTCAATGGAATATTAAGCTCCCATACTATGACTGTGTTTCTGTCTGTTTCTCCCTTTATTTCTGTTAGTAGTTGCTTTATATATTTTGGTGCTCCCTGATTGGGTGCATATATATTAAAAAATGTTATGTCTTCTTGCCTGGCCATGGTGGCTCAGTGATTGAGTGTCGACCTATGAACCAGGAGGTCACGTTTGGTTTCCTAGTGAGGGAATATGCCCATGTGCCGGGCTCAATCACAGATCATGCAGGAGGCAGCCGATCAATGATTCTCTCTCATCATTGATGTTCCTATCTCCCTCTTCCTTCTTCTCTGAAATCAATAAAAATATATATTAAAAAAGTGTTACATCTTCTTTTATCATTTCTCAAGTGTTACGTTTTCTAAAGTACCTCCTTTGTCATTATTAAATGTCTGTATTCATCTCTTGTTACCTTTGTTTCCTATTCCATTTTCATGAATTAGAAAAACAACATAGTTAATATGACCAAATTACCCAAAGCAATTTACAGATTGAACGCAATCCCCATAAAAAACCCACGATATCTTTAAAGAATTAAAACAAAAAATCATCAAATTTATATGGAAACACAAAAGAACCCAAATAGCTAAAGCACTTCTGAGAAAAAAGAGCAAAGCCAGAGGTATTACACTATCTGACTTAAAATCATATTGCAGAGCTATTGATTAGTACAGCAAGATATTGGAAGAAAAATAGACACACAGACCAATAGAACAGAATTGAGATCCCAGAAATAAAACCTTCTGTATATGGGTAACAAATTTTGACAAAGGAGCCAAAAACACACAATGGAGAAAAGACAACCTCTTCAATAAACGGTAGTGGGAAAATTGCAAAGGAACATGCAAAAGAATAAAACTAGATTATAGTTTGTCCTCATATACAAAAGTTAATTCAAAATGGATCAAACACCTAAGTGTAAAATCTGAAACAATAAATTACATAGAAGAAAACATAAGTAGTAAACTATGTACCTTAATCATAGAGAATATTTTATTAATTTGACCCCCAAAGCAAGGGAAGTAAAAGCAAAGGTAAATGATTGGGACTATCTGAAATTAAAAAGCTTCTGCACAACCAAAGAAACTGACACCCAGACTAAGAGGCAACCAAGCAAATGGGGGATATTGGCAAACAACAGCTCCAACAAAGGTTTCTATCCGAAATACATAAAGAACTCATACAACTCAGCACCAAACAAACGAACAATCTGATTTAAAGAATAGGAAGAGAACCTGAACAGATACCTCTCCCAAGAAGGCACACAAATGGCCATCAGATATGTGGAAAGATGTTCTACTTCACTAGCTATTAGTGAAATACAAATCACAGCTACACTGAGATACTACTACCTTATTATCAACAAGACAGGTGATAGCAAGTGTTGAGAGGTTATGGAGAAAAGGGAACTCTCATTCACTACTTGTGGGGGATCTAAACTGATATAGACATTATGGAAAACAGTATGGCAATTCCTCAAAAAATTAAGAATAGAGTTTTTATATGGCCTTGCTATCCCCCTTCTGGGTATTTACCCAAAAAATTAGAAAGCATTTATTTGCAAAAATATGTGCACTCCTATGTTCATTGCAGCATTATTCACAGTGTCCAAGACAGGAGATAGCCAAAGTGTCCTTCCCCAGATGATTGGATAAAGATGCAGCACAGATATACTCATCAGCCATAACGAAAGATAAAATACTGGCATCTGTGACAACATGAATGGGCCTTGAGAATATTGGTCCTCTTAACCAATGTCACCCCAATAAATTTAATTTTAAAAGATGAGGAGAATGAAATAATAACCATGTCATTCATAGAAAGATGTAGTTGAGAAGCAAGAATTTATCTGGGCGAAAAAAGTATCAGGTATTCTGAATGTCTACAGTTAGTGATATACCCCAGGAGTTGGATAATGAGACTGAAAAGATATGGAAATCAACTTTTGGAAGTTATCCATATAGAAGTGATAACTAAAACTATGCAATTGGGTGAGATTAGCATTGGGGGAACAGCTTGGAAGAAGCAAAGAGCCTTTTGAATAGCTCATCTGCATGTGCCAACCCCAAATCGCTAGCAAAATTAGGCCATAAAAATAAGAATCAATAAGAAAGGCATTGTCAAGGTTGAAATAAAGGAATGTGACAACAAGGTATAAACTTAAAGGACTAGAGGAAGCTTGGTTGAGGAAAAATCAGGAGAGGAAGATCGTTCAAGAACATCTAGAAGATGTCACATTGTCCAGTGATTTCACTTGTGAGCCTCCTAATTCTTCCTTCTTTCATAAATTAAGTCATCAAGTAAAGTTTTGAAAACCCTAGTGAAACTGACAGTTTTATAACAATGTGATGTGATGAAAGGCTTACTCACATACTCTAACACCTTCACACTTCCAGTCAATTTGTTTAGAGTAAAAGTAAAGAATTTTTGTTAGAGAACATATGGCTTTGAGTAAAGAGAGTGCTGCAACTACTTAGTAAAGATATTCTGTGGTTTTGGCATCTGATGACATAGCATTTTTTTCTAGTCTAACTTCAGTCTTTAACTGAAAATACTGCATTTCAGTTTCTGTTCTACCAAGTTAAATTTCTTCTGACATAACTTTGTAACAAATGTTAGTCACATCGGTTTTATGGCTTAATATTAATGTAATGACATTCTTTCTGTTTAGTTTAAAAATAATATTTACTAAGATGGGTAATCAGTTCTGGCAGTAAAATATATATAAGGAAAGCACTTCTTAAAAATTAAGCATTTAAAAGTAATCACAAATTTTCTAGTCCTCAGTTTTTATATTTATACTCCTTGACATCGAAGCCTCCAGTCCTCTTAACGCGGACTGTAGTTCTGCCAATATGGAAAAGCTATTCTGAAAATACTCCAGCTCTCCAACAACAAATATGCCTGACAAGACCCAGCAAACTTCCTACAAAATGCACACCTGAGCCTGTAATAAAATAAGAAAAAAAATATTAAGATCCTAGTGTGTAGAAAGCTCAAATCTACTGTATTACACTAGTGCTGAAAACCCGCTGCGCGTGAGGGCATTTGATTGTTTCAGAAGCCTGGAGACTTGAATTTTAAATGTTGTCCAAGTCCCCGGGAACCTTTGGTCCACCCTAAGTGGGCAACTGGCACACCAAATTTCTCATAGAATATCTCGAATTTTAGCAATGATGACAGTAACAAAGACTAAATGTAACAGGTTAAAAGGTATGGTTAACTAGCAGATAATACAGAGGACAAAAGGTATAAAAGGAAACTATCAACGATTGGTTAAGACGGATATAATGAGTGCAACATACAGTTTCTGAAGTTCTAAAAGAAATGAGTGATGGTGGACATGAAGCAGGGTAAATATAAAAAAAATCCATATACATGCATGCATACACCCCCCCCCACCACACACACACATATACACACCCTCTATAATGAAATTTCAAAACACCAAGTACATATAGGACATATAAAAACAGCCCAAAGGGTTGGTGAGGGACTGGGAGGTGGGGGGAGGAAGGGAGCAGGCTGGAAGAGGATAATGGGAAAAAAGAAAGACCTCTGTAAAACTTTCAACAACAAAGAATTAAAAAAAAAACTGTAGCAGAAAAGATGTCTTATATGCCTATCTAATAAGACAAAACAAACAAGCAAAACAGAAAAACTTAATAAAATACTCTGGAAATAAAAACACCACCAACAACACAACAGCTCAAAAGACCATGCTTTATTTGAATGTTCTTTTTCTATCCTAAAATTTCATCTGGGATCCCATGTTACATTATTTTAAAAAAAGTTGTCACCTGAGGTATGTTTTTATTGATTTGAGAGAGAGAGGAGAGAGAGAGAGAGAGAGAGAGAGAGAGAGAGAGAGAGATCAATGTGAGAGAGAAACATTGATTAAGGTTGCCTCCTGTATGTGCCCCAACTATAAATCAAATGTGCAACTTTTTGGTGTACAGAATGATATTAAATGTATTGATGTGACATTGGTTAATACGATTATATAGGTTTTAAGTGTACAGTTCTATGATACACATCTGTGTATTACATTGTGTGGAACTAAGAAAATCTGAATAAAGCATGGACTTCAGCTAATAATAATGTATCAGTATTGGTTCATTAATTATAATAAACACTATACTATACTATAATAAACACAGTACTATAAGACCATAACTATAGGGGGAAAATGTGTACAGGGTATATGGGAACTCTATGTATTGTTTTCTCAATTTTTCTGTAAGCGTAAAACTTTTCTGGAATATAAAGTCTATTTCAAAAATATAAGCGGAAATTATATGGGCCATAGACTAGATGCAAATAGAAGGTATGGTAATTCACAGGAAGATTACCAACATTAATTTGCTTTTTAATAGCACATGGATTTAATTCTCTCAACATATTTTCAATGGACTCACTTAAAAAAGTTTCATTCTCCAAGTATATTCTATTAAGTTTGAAAAATATAACAGTAATTGATATATTTCAACATTACAATAATAACCTTGGCCCTTAAAACAATTACAGCCAAAAATAATTTTTAAAAGGTAACCAATAGAAGAATGGCAACATATTTTCAAAAGAGATAGAAAAAAAATTCAATTAGTAGAAATAAAACAGATGAAAAAGTATTGTAAAAAGAAGATGAAATACATAAATTAATGTGATAAATATAATTTAAAATAATCATTTATAATGAAAATCATATATATATAAATGTATATATATATAAATGTATATATATATGATTTATATGTATATAAATCATTGTGGAAAAGTGGCAACTAACATTTGCTCACTTCTCTTATTATCCTATATAATAAAAGCATAGAATACAAACTGTCAACTCAACCAGAGTTCTTCCAGAAGTTCGACCATGGGGCAGGCCAGCCAGGGTAAGGGAGGGAGGCCCTGGTGCTGGCAGGCGGCCAGGGGAAGGGAGGGACGCCCCAGCTGGCGGCTGGCAGCTGCTAGTGACCCTACCAGTGCACAAATTTCGTGCCCTGGCCTCTCGTGGTGT
>NW_006299245.1:4996546-5021191 GCF_000327345.1 Myotis davidii | reverse complement strand
TATATATTTAAATTAAGCCTTTATCATATGGAAAATATAAACCAAAAATATAAAAACACAGAAAGCTTTATTTATAAAGGTGAAAATATTTACTTGACAATTACTAATAATTATACTGAAGAATTTTCGTAGTAAATTTATTTTGATAAAATTAGTTTTATCCAAACACAATTAAAGGCAAAAAGGGATGCTGAAAAACAGAGTATACATATTCCAAACATCAGTTAATTGAAATATATAAGTAAAGTGAAAATGGTGTAAGTATAAGTAGGGGTAAAAACACCATTATAATGGGAGTTTTTATCATGTTTTAAAATTGAATAGAATTGACAAAAATTAGTAATGCTATAGATAATTTAGAAAAGTGGACAATGTTGGTCTAACGGAAATATGACAAACATTTCACAATGGCTATGGAAATATTTTCTGACTAGAGGCCTGAACATGAAATTTGTGTACGGGGGGTGGGGGGGAAGGGTGTGTTTCTCAGACCAGCTTGCACCCTCTCCAATCTGAGACACCTTGGGGGCTGTCTGACTGGTGGTTTAGGCCTGATCCATGTAGGATTGGGCCTAAATGAGCAGTTGGACACCCTCTCACAATCCAGGACTGCTGGGTCCCAACTGCTCGCCTGCCTGCCTGCATGATTGCGCCAAACTGTTTCTGCCTGCCAGCCTGATCGACCCCTAACTACTCCTGTGCCGGCCCGATTGCCCCTAACTGGCATCCCCTGAAAGCCTGATCACCCCTAACTGCCCTCCCCTGCTGGCCCAGTCACCCCTAATTGCCCTCCCTTGCAGGCCTGGTTGCCCCCTACTGCCCTCCCTTGCAGGCCTGGTCCCTCTCAATTGTGCTCCCCTGCCGGCCATCTTGTGGCAGCCATCTTGTGACCTCATGGGGGTGGCCATCTTGTGTGTTGGAGTGATGGTCAATTTGCATATTACCTCTTTATTATATAGGATATCTATTTGACATTATTTTTTGATATGTATTTAGCATTTAAAATTAACTGAATAGCTAGTTCCAAAAACTTTATTAAAAAACCAGTGTCATATAGATTAAGATTAACAAAAGAATAAACCTAAATAGTTAAATATAATTAAGACATTTAAAAAAGCTCTTCCAAGTAAAAATAGGGTCAATAAAATTAAAATGGAATTTTGTGATACTAAAGAGGCATTTACAGAAAAATTTATAGACTCTTGTTTGTAAAGTAGTAGAAAAATACTTCACAGAAATGTATGAGATACAGATGTGTATGAATTCATTTAGCTCAGAGTCTGAGAAAAAGAACTGAAAATAACCAAACTCAAAGAAAGTAGAATAAAGGTAATTACAGTATTAAAAACAATAAATAAATATTAGGTAAATCAAAGCTAAGGGATAAAATTTATCAAGTAAACAATTTTATCTTTAAGATATATAAACTCACAAATGACCACTTTAACTGAGCAAAAGACAAGCACCAGGTAATCATTTTTACATATCCAATAAAAATTAGTAATTGGAGAATTTTAACATTCACTCAAGATAAAAACACTAGCAAATGAAAAGAGAAATCACTTAAGTTACTAAAGAATCATTAAAAATATATATAGCTAAATAAATATATGATAAAAAGTGGGAAATTTCTCTTAAAATTAATTAAGAATATTCTTTGGCACTGATTTTATACAGGAATGTATAATTGCTAATTACATACATATACATTAGTGGCCTGGTGCACAAAAATTTGTACACTTGGGGGAGGGTGGGTCCCTCAGCTCAGCCTGTGCCCTCTCACAGTCTGAGACTCCTCGGGGGATGTCCACCTGCTGAGTTAGGCCCACTCCCTGGAAGATCAGGCCTAAGCTGGGAGTCAGACAACCCTCTGGCAGCCCAGGAGCCCTTGGGGGATGTCTACTTGTGAGCGGGGACCAGGCCTCAGCTGCAGTCTGACATCCTTAGCACTGCTGAGGAGGCAGGAGAGGCTCCCACCATCACTGCTGTGCTGGCAGCCATCAGCCTGGTTTGTGGCTGAGCAGAGCTACCCCTTTGGGAACACACTGACCACCAGGGGACAGCTCCTGCATTGAGGATCTGCCCCCTGGTGGTCAGTGTGTGTCATAGTGACGAGTCCTTCCCAGTCGTTCTGCTGTTAGGGTCAATTTGCATATTACTTTTTTATTTTATGCCTGGTGCATGGGTGGGGGCTGGCTGGTTTGCCCTGAAGGGTGTCCCAGATCAGGGTGGGGGTCCCGCTGGCCAGTCTGGGTGAGTGGCTGAGGGCTGTTTTCAGGCTGGTCAAGCCCCCCAGCAAGGACCCTTGAGGGTTTGGCCATCCCAGGTGAGGGGCTGATGGCTGTTTGCAGGCTGGCCAAGGCCCCCAGCCACCCAAGCTCCCTGTGGAGGCTGGCTGGAAGCAGGTATCTAGGATTTATTTAACTTCTATAATTGAAACTTTGTTGTCTTTAGTGGAGGCCACAGCCAGCCAGAGCAGGCAGGAAGCTTGGCTTTCTCCATCGCCAGGGCAACCAAGCATCCTTCTTACTCCAGCTCCATGGTTGCTGGCCGCCATCTTGGTTGGGTTAATTTGCATATAGCGCTCTGATTGGCTAGTGGGTGTGGCTTGGGGCATAGCAAATATATGGTCAATTTGCATGTTTCTCTTTTATTAGATTATACATATATATAAAGTAATTTTTCAGAAAAAGGAAAACATCATCAAACTAGTCATTACTGTAATCTCAGAAATCTCAATGTGTTCATCATGGTCTTGCATATTCTGTTGCAATGATATCTTTCTAAATTATACTTTTGGTTTTATGAGAATATATAAGAATGCTATTAATTTCCAAAAGTTTTCTATTTTTCATCAGCTTTCTCATAGTTTTCTATATCTTTTCAGATTTCTAACTAGACAGTATAAATCATAGAAAAATATAAAGATATAAATTATCCTCAAAATAATCTATTAGGTTTTTCTTGAAAATAAACCTTATTGAGATTATTCCAAAGTGCACCTGGAAGAGTTTGTCAAGAAACTTGATATTGCTAAATAAAATTAAATTGAGAGCTGTTAAAGAAAATAGTAATTGACTCTCATTATCTATTTCTTAAAAATATATTTTATTGATTTTTTTTACAGAGAGGAAGGTAGAGGGATAAAGCGTTAGAAACATCAATGAAAGAAAAACATCAATCAGATGCCTCCTGCACACCCCTGACTGGGGACGTGCCTGCAATCAAGGCACATGTCCCTGACCAGAATCAAACCTGGGATCCTCCAGTCTGCAGGCTGATGCTCTATCCACTGAGCCATACCAGTTAGGGCTCATTATCTATTTTAATATCTTTCTTCATCCAAGCAAAAATATCTCTGAAAGTTAAAGAATATTTTTCTGGGTTCCCTTGTAAATATAAGTGGTTAAGAGCTGTTAAATGGGACATACCATGAAAGTGATAGTGGTATTTGTCCTTAAAGATAGAGATCAACAAAAGTTCTCGTATGCATGTATATGAGCATAACTAATGGACACAGACGGGGATGGTGGAGGGGCGACAGGAGAAGGTGAGGGCATGTGCTGGTGGGTGGGTGGGTGTGGGCGGGAAGAGCTCAAGAGAGGAAAAAGGAGACTTATGTAATACTTTAAACAGTAAAGAATTTAAATTTTTTTAAAAGGAAAAAAATAAAGACAGTATTACTTTTATCCTATTTTTTCTTCTTCTCTGTGGCTTGAATTTGGATCCAGTAGCTGCAACTAAATCACAAAGCAGAATCCAGGTATTGATTATTGTAGAACATGATAAGTCCAAATTCTGGTGAAGCTGATGTGCGTCTTGGCTCATTTACTATACATTTATGTGAGAGAAAAATAATTTTATACTTTGTTTAATGCATATTTAGTGTGGAAAATTTTTCTTTACTCATAGCTGAATTATGCTATATAATAAAAGAGTAATATGCAAATTAACCCTCATTCTGTCACAAAGATGGTGGCAGCCCTGGAGCTGGAGCGAGCAGGAGGCTCGGGTTGCCCCTGGCAATGGAGGAAGATAAGCTTCTCGCCTACCTTGGCCATCCCTGAGTTCTGCTCAAGGCTACAAAGTTTCAATTATAGAAGATAAATAAATCCCAGATACCTGCTTCCAGCTGGCATGGCCTGTGCTCAAGGAAGTGCTGGGTTGCCAGGAAGCTTCTAGCTGGACCAAGGCTACAAAGTTTCAAATATAGAAGTTAAATAAATCCCAGATAGGAATGACTGGTCACTATGACACACACTTACCACAAGGAGGCAGACTCTCAATGAAGGAGCTGCCCCCTGGTGGTCAGTGTGTTCCCACAGGAGGAGCTCTGCTCAGCCACAAGCCAGGCTGATGGCTGCCAGTATAGCAGTGGTGGCGGGAGCCTCTCCTGCCTCCTCTGCAGCACTAAGGATGTCCGACTGCAGCTTAGGCCTGCTCACCACTGGTGAGTGGACATCTCTGAGGGCTCCTGGGCTGCCGGAGGAATGTCTGACTGCCTAAGCCAGCAGGTGGAAATCCCCCGAGGGGTCCCAGATTGTGAAAGGGCACAGGCCTTGCTGAGGGACCCCCCACTGAGTGCACAAATTTTTGTGCACCCGGCCTCTAATATTCTATATAAATGACTTATCCTACAAGATATCTAGAGTTATTATAAAGCAACCTTAATGAATACTCCATAGTTAGTGCTAAAGCAGGAAAAAAAAGAAAATGTGCTAATATATACCTTAATCAAGTAGGTTCTTAAAGTAGACCTATGATAAAAACAAAAATATGTGTATATTTGAGCAGATCTCTTGCGTATCAGTGGGAAACAGCATTTCCAATATCTCCCTATTCAATTTTAAACAGTTTTATCTATGTATTTAGAAACTGAAACAAATAGCAAATGGGAGGCATGAAATTATTTTTTAAACACCTTGAAGATATAAACAAATTTTTAAGTGGGAACTCTCCAAGTTCAGACAATAGCATTTTATTCCTGTTTGTTTGTTATTGCCCTGTTTAGTTATTTAGAGCAGCCATCTCTCTCATGTGAGCATTATGACTTCTAGAGTGTTGATTTGTCTATCTATTCCTTACTAGCACTATATTTTGTACAAAATATTGATACTCAATAAATATTGGCAAAATAGGATTTTTTTTCTTTAAATGTTGCAGTTCAATAATTATTTTAAAGGATTATGATAACTTGTATATGTCATCCTTGTTGGCTTGTTGACTTAATTAATGTGAATTGTTCTTGAAAGATGACTCATTTATTCATTTTTGAGTCTTGAAGCCCAAGGGCTAGGCTTTGAATTTTAGGAGATGCACCAATATAGTGAACGATATCCTACAGACCCTCATTTGAGACAGCTTCCTAAGCCTTTAAGCCTCACTACATCATATATTTCTAGGTAAATATTTATAATCTACTAAAGGCCACAATGATCCAAAATTTCAATTCTATTTTCAAAGAATAGAAAAGATAAAATGAGAAAAGGACGTTATATTCATACAAAATCACAGCAGAGGTTTATAATAAAGAAAAATATGAGTAAAGTGCCATAATTCTCAATAAATGTAGGGAATATTCGAAGGCTTAAGTAAACATGTATATTTATAAATATACTAGAGGCCTGGTGCACAAAATTTGTTCACTCAGGGTGAGGGAGCAGGTGTCCCTCAGCCCGGATTGTGAGAGGGTGCATGACAGGCCAAGGGACCCCACCAGTACATGATCAGGCGAGGGAGGGATGCAGGAGGACTTCAGGATGTGTCCGGCCTGTCTCATTCAGTTCTGATCAGCCAGACCCAACAGCAAGGTAACCTACTGGTAGGAGTATCTGCCCCCTGGTGGTCAGTGCACATCATAGTGCCTGGTCAACTGGTTGACTGTATTCCCCCCTGGGGGTCAATGCATGTCATAGTGAGTGCTTGAGTGGCCTTAGCATTTCATTAGCATTTTACACTGTGATTGGTTGAAAGGCTGGACACTTAGCATATTAGACTGTTATTATATAGGATTTGATAGAATTCAATATCCTATCTAATAAAGAGGGAATATGCAAATTGACAGTCATGCTGTAACAGTCAAGGTGGCTGCACCCACAGTGGAGGCAGGGATTTCATAACACAAGATGGCTGGGCCCACAGTGGAGGCTGAGTTTCCGTAACAAGCCTTAACAAGCAATCAGCAGGGACCTGAGGCTGCATGGTGCTGGCCAAGGCAGGGGACCTGAGGCTGCATGGTGCTGGCCAAGGCAGGGGACCTGAGGGTGCGCCCCCCCCCCCACCTAGTGGGGTTTGACAGGGGACCTTAGGCTGTGCCTCCCACCCCAGCACAAGGCCTGGGGACCGCAGGAGGTGCCCCCCTACCCCAGCATTGGATCAGGGGACCTCAGGTCACAACTCCCACCCCAGCACCAGGCTGGGGAACCTCAGGCCACACCTCCCACCCAGCAGGGCTTGACAGAGGACCTCAGTCAACACCCCCTACCCGAATGCCAGGCTGGGGGAACTGAGACTGTGCCCCTGCCCACAGGGCTTGATAGGGGACTTCAGGTCATTACCCCCACCTGGCGGGGCTTGAAGGGGGATCTCAGGTCCTGCCTCCTGACCTGGGCTGGGGGACCTCAGGATGCACCCTCTCCCCACCCTCGGTGACAGGCCAGGCGACCTCAGGCTGCACACTGCACCTGCCAGGGCTTCACAGGGGTGGGGTCTGGTTCTTGTGTTATTTTGAGGTGCATGTGGGTAGACAGGGACTTGACTCTGATTCTCACGGTGCACCCCAGACTCTGACAAGAGGAAGATTTTCATATACATTTTACTAATTTTCTTTCATCTCTGACACTTATATTATAGAGAAAGGGCAAACAGCAGTATTAAAATATTTCCTCTAATTCCCTTTTAATGTGCATGAATTTCATGCACCAGGCCACTAGTAGAAGTATAATTATGAATAACTGCAATGAAAAGTTGCCACAAACTATTTATTTTCATACATATTTAGAATGTTTGGTATATTGGAAATTATGAAACATTTTATCAAAATTGGAAATAAATGATGAAATATAAAATAGCTCGTAAGTTAAAAAGATGAAATTGTGAGTAAAACTATTATTTCATTTCCTCTAATAATATTTTAAGCACATAGCTTATAAACATTATAAAAGTAAGATCCATAATTCTGAAAACTAAAAGTATACATAAGAAAATTATACTTGAGACATAATATCTTGTGGCTGACTAGTAGGTGTCACCAATATCAGGTGTACCTTATTCTGTTGACATGGAATGCATCTGTTAATCTATATATTACATCTTCAGCCTTTTGTAGCTATATGTAGCCCTGAAACTAAGTTTGGGTCGCCCTATGTCCGTTGAGCTTAAATAATAATTGCCACTTTCAAGAGTTGGCTTGAACAGATTTTGTCATGCATTTGTGTGACCCTGTCTCCCTTTCCACTGTCTGGATGGTTACAAGAACTAGATCAGCATCTTTTTACTCAAACATGGAAGTCAAGTGTTGAGGGTACCAGAACTTACAAACCAATTCCAGACCCTATTCATTCGGATTGTTGGAAGTAAATTTCCATATTGTCTTAATTCAAAATATTTTGTGGTCTCTGTCTCCTCTCTTGTTGAAAGAAACTTATTTATACCTTAATTAATACATAACTCAAAGTCTATTGCTTACTGTTTCCAATCATTAATAATCACTTAATCTAAAATGTATGTTTTAATTTTGATTCAGAAATACAATCTCTACATTTTTTCATTCACTTATTTGAAACTTAAAACTGGAATATTGCTTTGTAATGTTTTTACCTGAAAAAAAAAATTTGTAGCTAAAATGGGTGAACGTGCAACATGGGTTAAAACAAAGCTAAAAATGGGCTGTAAACACTCATCATGATTTCTTTAAGCTGACAGTAGAAACAGGACAGATTTCTCTCATCAGCACATGGCTATTAACCACATTACTATTTGTTTATATTGGATGACCCTTAAAAATCTCTTTTTCTAAAACAATTTTCCACTTCTGTTAGCAGTTCCTGTAATTTTCTTGGAAACTGAGCAGTGTGGTATATATGAAAAAGCCACATAATTAAGGGAAGAAATAAAAATTCATTTCTGATAAAGCTCCAATAACTAAACCTAAAATCACTGATATACCTCAATGTAATTCAACAGCTGGGTTATGGTTGAAGTTGGAAGGTATAAAATGTTAAAGAAAATATACTCTGGCTCCATCCAATTCCTAATTTTTAATTGAGGCCAAAGTCCTTTTAAATATTGTTTAAGAATACTATATATATACTAGAGGCCCAGTGCACAAAATTTGTGCACGGGGCAGGGGGTCCCCTCAGCCCAGCCTGCACCCTCTCCAATACAGGACCCCTTGGGGATGTCCGACTGCCGGTTTATTGGGCCTAAACCGGGAGTCAGACATCCCTCTCACAATCTGGGACTGATGGCTCCTAAATGCTCACCTGCCTATCTGTCTGATCGCCCCTTACTGCCCCCCCTGGCAGCCTGATCACTCCGAACTGCTTTTGCCTACCGACCTGATCGCCCCTAACTGCTCCCCTTTGCCGGCCTGGTCGCCCCCAACTGCCCCCCCACCCCTGCTGGCCTGGTTGCCCCACACAGCCTGCTGTTCAGTTGTTTGGTCATCCCTCATTAACCTTCCTGCGGCCTTGTCACCCCAAGCAGCCTACTGGTAGTTACTGTTACTGTGATGGCATCCTGGACAATTTGCATATTCTTCTATTATTAGTATAGATATATATAAAAGCCTAAGCAACAGAATGACTACACCACTGGTTGACTGGTCACTATGATGTGCCCTGACCAACCGGGGACAGATGCTCAAAGCGCAGGATCGGGCTCCCTCCTGTCTGGATCGGGCCTGTGGGGACTGAGCCAAAGCCATCTATTCGACATCCCCCGGGGGATCCCGGATTGGGAGAGGGTGCCGGCCAGGCTGAGGGACCCCACCAGTGCACACATCCATGCACTGGGCCTCTACTGTGTGTGTGGGGGGGTATATATATAGATACATAGGAAAGTCTATACACACTTCCACTCACAAATATATACACACTCCCTTTAGTGTCTATTTTCAAAGGAATACCAATCAAGTATAATGTACAAAAAAGCTTATTCTTTACATATTGTACTTTTCATTTACACCTGCAAATATTAGTTAAATGACTTTTTCATATTGCATTGTAAACACCATAAAGATAAGGCCAGTGATTACAAAATTATCATGTCTGGCATGTACCAGCTAATTAAAATATAGTTGTTTTCTGAAGTCATTATTCTCCATAGCAAATGGGTTGCTTTTTATTAAAATTGCTGAGAGTACTAAAACTGAATATGTTCATCTGTTTGCATTGACTATTAGGATACTCAGAATTGCCTGGCTATGTGAATCACCTCTAGCAAAGACTAGAATATCTTACTGTACATATTTGGTATACCCTCTCCCTTGTCTTTTATTTATTTAATTAGGTATTTTTTGTTAATCGTCACCCAAGGATATTTTTCCATTGATTTTTAGGAAGAAAGGAAGAGAGAGGGAAGATGGAGAAAAACATCGATGTGAGAGAAACACATCAATTGGTTGCCACCTGCAAGAGCCTGAGTCCGGAGGTTTACTCTCTATCCACTGAGCTAAATTGGCTAGGCCTTCCTTGTCTTTTAATTTTTACTCTATTGTCCCTACTTCTTCATCACTATACCACTTAAATGTAATTATTTAATGCAAACAGTTCAATACTCTTTTTGGAATGATTGAAGGCATATAAAAACATAACCAAAATAAATAAACAAAATTCAAATGATTTTATAAATTCCACTCTTGGTGGCATACAAACACAAAATGGTTTTACTTCTCTTCAATGACCCACTTCAACTAAACAATGTTCTACCCCTAAACAATAACTTTGGAATGTCTCATTGCTTCCCAGTCATGGTAAATGATTTTAAAAGTCCAGCCCAGCACAGTCTAATTCAAGATTTCATTATCTATTTATCTTCCACATTTTTCCTTTTCCCATCTTCTCTACTGGCCTACCCTTTGTCTTAGGTTCTTGGATTGGAGAGGTTGTGACAATCAAGGGGTCTGGGCTTCCTGGTACTACTTCAGCCAATTAAGCAGAGATACAGTTGAATCATTTATGAGTGTTTATTCCAATAATGCTAACATTATGGGAGAGCAGCAGGTCATCCACAAAAATCTGTTTTGCATCCTACCATAAACTAGCTGCTTATATTGGGTAGAAGGACAAGATTATGTGGGAAAGTAGGAATTACAGGTATGTGAAAATGGGCCCAGGATAATCATTACAGATTACAAATCATGTGGGCTGGGACAGTCCCAGAGGGTGGGCGCCCCAGGACCAGATTACAGATAACAGGGCTGCAGGTTGTAAAGAGCAGGTGCCTCCAGGACTAAATTGAGTCAGCCACAATGTGATAAATCCTCCCATAATGATAGGCAGTTCTCGGAAGGAGGACGAACTGCATTCCAATGTTAGCTCCTATATCCCAGGGCATATAACTTCCAGTGAGGTTAGGATGTGCTTTCTCTAATCAGAACAGTACCATCATGGTTAACAGAGTATGATATGATTAATATTTCTTATAATTTTAGCTGGTCCCCAATATTCTATTTCTGTCCCTAACAATGTGATGGAGTCTCTTCTTCAGTCTTTCCTTTTCCTCCCTCTCCTTCATCACTTTCTCTTTGCTGGTGTTGTAGCTTGGGAGGACGAAAGGAGTGGGAAGGAGGAAACTATACTTAGTTAATTGGAACTGATAAGTCCTCTCTTGTTTGTCATTACTTTTTTGACTGCATCCTGACAGTGCACCCTGGCATTATGTCTATGAATTCCTCAGCAGATCCAACAGGAACATGTCCACATTTATAGTTTTATTGAATGGAAGGTTGATCTCTTACATCACCCCCTTGTTTCGGCTCCTGGCAGTTTGATGGAAGTCAAACTTGGGTGGGGTCTTTGTAAACAAGGTCAAGATTAGCTCTCCAGAGCATCACCTGATAACTATAGGGGGAGGAAAATTATTTTCTCTGCCAATCTTAGATTTCAACATTGGCTCTGTAACAAACAAGATTTTTTAAAGCATATAAATGTAAGTTTTAAGTTATATGAAAGCCCTCTAAGGAAATCAAGCCCCCAGAGAAGTGGCAAAAACAAAATGTTGTGCCAAGTCAGCTCAGCCAAGGGTTCGAAAGCCTGAGTGAGGGCGGTGAAGGATGAAGAAATGACAGACAAAGAGAATAAGCTGGGTCCAGGTGGATCTTCCTGTGCCTGGGTGAGGCCACAGAGAGAGATCCAGAGGCAAGCTGAGCCTTTATTTTATAGTCAGAGGTAAACAAGGTAGTGGTTACCATAGTTACACTGTTCTTGTGAGTTTCACTTGTTTTGGCAGCACTTGCTGCACCTCCCCCAGCCCATTAGCTCCCCAGATAAGATCTAGGGAGCGTCATAAGGTCAAGCCTAATTATGCCAAGAGGACTGTGGCCTCTAAGCTGGGAGTTATTTGTGACTTTGCTAACAGGTCAGTCCTAGGCTTTACCCTATAGCCGTGCCCTACAAAATGTTTTCATAATAGTTTGAACAAAGAGTAAATTGTGGAAGTGTAACTAAAATATATGAGGAATCCAAAGGAATATAAAATTATTTTAACAAGGTCTGTTTATACAGAATTATCTTGTTCTTAACTGCCCAATCCTGAAATTTCTTTTCTTCTGGATCATAAGGGCATCTTTCACATGATCAGGGTGGGTAGGAGTTAATTGCATTATAGATAAATTACTGTCTGAATCTCATAACTGTCTTTCTCTTGGGGTATGTTTCTGCATAAATATTTAGTCAATAAATCAGTAGGTAACCATTTATTTGAAGACAAAATTATCTTACTTCTTTTTTTACCTAAATAGGATTTCTTCATATGAAAAACCCACTTTATATCTTTTTTCTATAATTATGAGCATTTACATTACATTTTACACTATTACAGACGTTGCACCTGTGAACAACTTCATACATGACTCCTTGCTCCATCTTGATGTGAACTCAGTATGTCAGAAGTCATGAGTTTAAGCCATAATATTGAGTCCAATGGGATGTTAAAAGTCAATCCTAAATTTGTCCAGCTAGTAATTTGAGTACTAAGAATATATTTTAGATGTTTGAATAAAGCGTTTTATCTAGTGACTAGAGGCCTGGTGCAGGAAATTTGTGCAATAGGGGGTTGTCCCTCAGCCTGGCCTGCACCCTCTTGCAGTCCAGAACCCCTTGGGGGATGTCTGACTACCAGCTTAGGCCCGATCCCATAGGCCAGCAGTTGGACATCCCTCTAGCAGTCCGGGACCTCTCGAGGAATGTCCAACTGCCTAAACCATCAGTCGGACATCCCCTGAGGGATGTAGCAGTGTGCCAAGCAGCAGGGAGCCAGGGAGGAGCCCAAATCGGGGCTGCACTCATCCTGGCCCACTGCACGTGCTGGCACAGAGTCGGGAGAGGCTCTCTCAATGGCAACTGCACTTGCCAGCCGTGAGCTCAACTTCTAGCTCAGCGGCACTCTCCCTGTTAAGCGTCTGCTCCCTGTGGTTGGTGCACATCACAGCGACTAGCCGTTCTGGTCATTCTGCCTTAACCATCACTTAGGCTTTTATTATATAGGCTAGAGGCCCGGCACACAAATTCATGCACCAGAGGGGTCCCTCGGCCTGGCCTATGGAATCGGGCCAAAACCAGGTCTCCATCATCCTCCGAGGGGTCCTGGATTGCAAGAGGGAACAGGCAAGGCCTAGGGACCCCACCAATGCACGATTGGGGCTGGGGAGGGATATGGGAGGTTGGCCAGCCAGGGAGGGACTGTGGGAGCGCTCCAGGGCACGTCCAGCTCATCTTGCACAGTTTCAATTGGCCAGACCCCAGCAGCAAGCTACAGGCCAAGGGACCCCACCAATGCATGATTGGGGTTGGGGAGGGATATGGGATGTTGGCCAGCCAGGGAGGGACTGTGAGAGTGCTCCAGGGCATGTCCAGCTCATCTTGCACAGTTTCAATTGGCCGGACCCCAGCAGCAAGCTAACCTACCAGTAAGAGTGTCTGCCTCCTGGTGGTCAGTGCACATCATAGCAAGAGGTTGAGCGACATTAGCATATCATTTGCATATTATGCTTTGATTGGTTGAACAGCTGACCATTTGACCTGACACTTGCATATTGCATATTTATTATACAGGATTCAAAAGCAGAGTTCTACCATGTTCTTCATATGGTGAAATCTTAAGAAAATTTACAAGTGCTAGATTGCACAATTCACCATATTTCTCTTATGCAAACTATTTTGCAATGAGACACAGCAACTCTACACATTAAAAATAAACTCTACCCCTCCACATATTGAATCTGGGTAGCCTTGCAATTTGCTTTGCCAATAGAATGTAACAGAATCAAAATTACTCATGTTTTGCATTTAGTCCTCAATAGACTGAACACTTTTTCTCCTAGAACTCAGCTGAGACAGCATTTGAACAAGCACAGACTGTCCTGATAGATGATGAGAGTTATAGGACTAGTTACTCCTATAGCTCTGGCTGATATGATGCCAACTAACACATATGAATGAGGCATCTTTGGCCTGCCTCTCTCAACCATCACGCATCTGGCTGGGAGCGGACCACAGATACATAAAACAATTCAGCCAAGAATAAAACAATTTATTTGCTGAATCCAGCCAAAATTGCCAAACCACAAAAATTGTGAGTAAAATTAATAGTGGTTATTTTAAACTGCTATGCTTGGGCTGGTCTGTTAGGCTGCAATAGATAACTAATACACCACATATTGTTATTCCTTTCAAATCGTTATTAATCTGCCTCAACTGTTGTTAGTAAGTTTTTCAGGTTAGAACTGTAGGGGTTTTTTGTTTTTGTTTGTTTTAATAAATTTGTTCTAAACAAGTGTATAGTGCAATCCTTTACTCAACCCAGATTTGAAAAAAATCACTGAGAATGACATTACTGAGATCCTCAAAAAAGAAAAAAAAATGGTTTTATGAGGAATATCAATATTTTGATTATGCAGGCAGTTTTCTTGGAGATGTCCACTGCACTTTTAATGGTTTGTTCTCTCTTTCTATTGACAATGATGTTTATTGCTAATAAGTACTGATTCACATGCCAGCTTCTGAATTTCCAAACTGGAATATATAAGTCAACTCTATCTAGACTCTTATCCAAATGGTTGAATGAGAAATGCCAACAATCAGGGAGTGATTAAAATGACATATCCAACTTGCGTTCATGCTAGCAAAATCTCTCTATATTAAATTTCAATTGCTTGTGTTCAAATGACAGATAGAAGGAAATCAAACATATAAATTCTGTAGGTATAATTCATTGTATTTCTTCCTTCCCCTATCACAAATAATCTTCATGATCCAATCAGATCTAATGGACCTTACTCTCAACACTTTTAAATCACCAACTACAAAAATCTTAGTACAGTATGCCTTGCATTTGGATTAAAAAATGTAATGTGAATACTCTTTGTCTCAGACACTTACTTATTTTAAGCATTAAATGTGATATGTGTTAAATGTTTAGCCCAGTGATTGGAATATTAAATGAACACTAAACACAGCAAAGTCATTACTTTCATAATAAAGCCTATATCATGTGATCACTTGATTCATTTATACATATTCTTTGAAAACTATGATGTGTAGGAACTATTTAAGAGTTTGCTAGAAAATTCTGGAGTACTAGAAAGCTTTTATCCTTAAATCTTCTCATAAATATTTAATACTAAAAAGGATTTGATAACTTTAGAATAACATGCCAATAAAATACCATTAGCTTTTATTTTTAGAGACATCCCCAGAGCTCCATTCTGAACTGATTGCTTTTTTGCCTTCCTTTTTTCTTCACCGCTTTGCTAAAGTACCTCAGGTCTAAAAACTGTTTTGTCATTCATACACACGTTAGTCTTCTTTGATTCTCTAAAGGGTTGCACACAAACATAGATGTTTAAACCCAGGTGGAAAAACTGTTTAATTTCTTATCTATTAATTAAAATAATTAGCCTGAGTAACTTAAGATGTGTCTCTGATGCAAAATTCCAAAATTTTCAGAAAATTAAAAAAAGCTGTGGTAAATGCAAATAGCAAATAGCAAAGAGTGAATGCAAAACTTGGCTCTGCTCTCTGATATATGGGTCATATTTAGAGAGTCCCCTGTGCCTTACCAATAAAATGAAGATAGCACCCTCAAAGTTTTTTGCTGTTTTGTTTTTTGTTTTGAATTATATGAGTGGTATTTGTAGCAACAATTTGTAAACTACATGATGTCAAGAAGATAAGAAATCATATACTGTTGTTATCATGATATGTAAGGAATGAGTAAAAATAGGCAGGAAATTGTGGGATTAATAATGAAACCATGAGCTTGGCCAAGTCAACATTGTGATTAGCATAAATTGGGGAAGCAAGACCTATAAAGTATTATATATTATAGAAAGCTTTAAATTCCAAGGTATATAATTTTATGTGAGTAAAAAGTGATAACTTTTGTTTGGTTTAGTGGAGAAATAATCAGAGTTGAGCATAAGAATTATTAAGCTAGCAGCAATAAACTTAGTATATTTGTTTGGAAAAAGGAAAAACGAACTTTAAGAAACTTTGCAGAAGTAGAAGTTTTCAGCCTTGGCAAGCAATTTCTGCAGAAGCATTAAAAATGTAACTAAAACTTTTAAAAGTTAGATATGTTTGAAATTATTTGTACAATCTGACAATGAAAAATATCCTGACCATCTCAGAAGGGAGTAAGTGCACGAATATAGAAAAATTATGAATTACCATAATTATTATTGGATCTCTATAAAGGAATTGTTAATTTTGTACAAATTCATAGGAAGATATAATCTAAGTTTATAAATTAATAGAAATAATCTCTGAAGTAATGTTTGTATTCAATAAATATAGTAATTATATGTAATTTAGTTAAATGAAGATAAATACAGATAATGAATAACTCTTTAAAATATTTACAGACCCAATAGTTTGCCTTTCTTTGAATTCTTTATTATAATGTATACAACATTCCATAGCTAAAGAGAAATTGAAATATATACATTCAAAAGTGATAATTATAAATTTTTATAAAATTGAGAGAGTAGCTTGCAGGTGTGACTCAGTGGTTGAGTGTCAACTTATGAACCAGGAGGTTGCGGTTTGATTCCCATCAGGGCACATACCTGGGTTGCAGACAGGATCTCTAGTAGGGGACATGAAGGAGGCAGCCAATTGATAATTCCTTCTTATCATTGAACATACTAAATAGTCAGTGATTATTTGGTATATTTTTAAGTACTAAAATGACCTTTTATCCCACACACTACAAAGCAATAGCACTCCATATCTATCAACTGAATAACACTACTATTAAATTAAATTCAGTGTCAGGCATTGTCTATTTAAACCCAAAATACCTTTTTGTAATATTTGGAAATTTCTTCCTCACAGATTTTCACCTAATATGGTCAATCTGTAAAATGAATATTACCTCTCTGAAATTGTATATTTCCCTCTATGTTATAGTTTAATTAAGAAAGCATGAGATTGGTATATGACTTTGGTGTGTAAAATGCCCCTTCCTTCAGGCTACAAAAACCCAGGATAAGCATCTATAATTGCAGATATCTTTCTTCCGGTCAACCTTCCTTGTTGACTTTTTATTGAATCCAGCAATGTTAATATTCACTTTTTAAGTTTACTTCAAAGGGAAGTATCAAGAATTATCGCCCCTGAACAGGTGTCCCCCTACGTCACCTCTATTTCAGATTGCTGGGGGGACCAGCTTCATTATCTAATGTGTATATGTGCGAAATAGTGCAACTGAACCAGAGAATTCTACTGTGTTTCTGCAAGCTCCATCCATCAAAATATTTCCATTTGAATTTTCTACCTGCTGAATTGATTGCTCTCCTCCAACTGCTGTTCCCAGAAGAAACCTTGCATTTAAGCCAAAGTTGAAAGAATCCATCTGGCATCCTAATTTCTTCATTTCTTTTTTGATCCTCATGACCTACTTTATTTCAGTGCCACAGACAGTAATTTTTTTTCTAGTTCTCACAGATTTTTTTTTAAATGTCAGTGAGGAACAATAGAGAAAATATGCCCTTTCCAGGGGAAGGGTCCAAACTTTTCTGGAACAGATTGCATTTGTCATCCGTGCATCCTTCCATTGATCTATTCACTCATTTATTCATCTATCAATTCATCACAGGGGACTCCATTCATCAACAAATTAATTCCAAAATTACATGGCAAATCTTATTCTCTCAGTATACAATATTGTCTTATTTTCGGGGGAGGGGGATGGGGAGATGCAGGAACCAAACTATTAACCACATTAATTAACCATATCTGAAAACATTTATTATTCCATTATGAAGATCGATGAGCCCTGCCTAATAATGACCAAATAGAACCTATGGTGTTATGTGACTTAAAAATGTGGGCAAGGGAAAGTAAATTTTATGTGAGATTAACCAATGGGTTTGACCCTTCAGAGAACATTCTCTAAAGAACAGATCAAAATGATTAGTATGAATAAATGAGTGTTTAAGTTCCAAGGCACAGTGAGAAGAACAAGATCTACTGGTTTAATTTGAAAAATCATGAACTTATATCTCCTAGTCTTCTCTCCTATGTATTTAGTTAGGAATTAGGCATTCCCTGGCATATATTAAAACTCAGCAAAGATCCAACAAAATCAAGCTTAGCTATTCTTAGAAAATAAAAGCATCACCTAAAGTAATTGTAAAATTGAAATAGAGAAACTTCTTACTATTTACAAAATGCAAATTAGCACTGTAAGAATTGTTCAGTTAACTATGCAAATTATTTATTTTGTATATTCTCATAAAATTCTGCTATTTAAATATCCTTGACTCTAGCAAATATTATTTTTTGAATACCTTTTCAAGTGACAAGATATTTCCATAGCACAACTTTACGTCACAGCTTTTTAGTGATTTAAAAAATATGTTTCTTATCTCTCATCAAACAATCCACAGTTTGGCTATTCATTGCTTGTATTA
Organism: Myotis davidii; assembly: GCF_000327345.1. NCBI lineage: Eukaryota > Metazoa > Chordata > Mammalia > Chiroptera > Vespertilionidae > Myotis > Myotis davidii. The sequence continues at coordinate 5,003,055 of NW_006299245.1, read as the reverse complement.
CCTTGAAGTTGGTCTTATTTTATGCCTTTTTTTTTTCTTGAGTTGCCTCAAAATGCCTATGAAGATGTTAAACATTTTATCTATATTCATGGTGGTTAAAAATAAATAAATAAAGTTAGATATTAGATCTGAGCAGTGAAATGTTATTTAAGAAGTTTTTCTTTTCATAAAGGTATGTTAATTTATTTTTCATTATTTGGTGACTCAATGGTTTTTGAAGTGTACAATATATAGATTATATTTTAAAAATTATACCCGCAATTTTTTTTCAGAATTTCTTCATCATTTGTTCAGTTTATTGTACAGCTAATTTTTACTAGGTTATTAGAGTCTATGCAGCTAAAGGTTATTCAGAGCCACTATATTTTGGAAATTCAATATTTGTCAATAACTGCTCAATCATTATACTCCTGCCTTCTATGTGTTTTGTGTGGCTGTTTTTATCTTCTTCTCAGGTAATATTCAAATTTAGGGATGGTCTAAATAATACCAAGGAATTTAGAATATGTGTTGTGTTATTTTTGCTCACTGACCCTATCAGAACTCTCATTTTCTACTCTTCCCTCTTCTTTGTCCTCCTTACACACCAGGCATATTTTTCCTTCAAGGCCTTTGCACTTGCTGTTTCCATACTCCTGCCCACAGGTATGCAAGTGACTTACTCTCCCACTACCCTAGGTTTCTTGTCAATATTCATTTCATCAGTAAGTCTTTTCCTGAGCAAAGTATAACATACAATAATAAATGCCCTCTCCCCCAGCACTCGTCCATTATGATTCATTTTGCTTCGTAGCAATTACTGACATCTGGTATTTTATCTATTTACTTCCCTGTTTATGGCCAGCCTTCCCCCAAAGAAGAAATGAAGCAGGAAACTTTTTCAGTTATATTCTTTGCTACAGCCTTAGCACCTAGAAGAGTATCTGGCACAAAGTATGTGCTCAATGAATATATGCTGAAAAAGTAAATAAAAAATAAAAATTAAAAATGAAAAGGATTTGACATGAATCTTGTTTCTGACTCATCTGCTGTTTGTATCCACAGTCATCGCCTCTTTATTTCTTCTTCCATAACACTTGCTCTCAACTGGGCTTCTGTCCCTTTCAGTTGCTCCTGGACTATATCATGCGCGCTCTCATAGTGCTCTGGGGAGGCAAAAGTTTGTACTGCTAATTTCCAGACCTATGCAGGGCCAGAATTTCAGTAAAAGTCTTGCTCTCTTTTCAGGATAAGTTTTTGCAATTGATATACAATCTCCTTTTCGCTGATGTTTTCCCTGCAATTATGCCCCCAGAGATTTTTGTATTTTGCAGCCCGGGGTACTAGAAAATATCAAGATGCAAGTTATCAAGAGCTAATAGAAGTTGGTTACTTAAACCTAAAAACCATTTAAGCCAATTATGAGTGCTTCTGCATGGTGGCAGGTTTAAAAGCAACTACTTATTATTATTATTATTATTATTATTAATTATTTTTAGTAACCCCTGGGGTCAACTGTCTTGTTCTTACTACAATTCTATAAATGGGTATCTTGGGCAAATTCTTTGTGCTCTGATTTGCACATCTATAAAAATTGGATTCTTAACGCTAATTCAAAAAGCTTCTTTAAGGATTAATTGATAAATATGTGTGAGACTCTTAAAATGATACCTTTAACATAATAAATGCAATAAATGTCAATTATGACTGATAACTGAATTTATTTATTTATGAAAAAGTTCAGACTTTTTATAATTCTTATTCCTCTTTAAGTTGTAGCACCTGCCACTGGGGTAATCTTTAGGGAAGCAGAGTCTGAGCCACATTTTTCTTGGTCTTCTTGCCACTCAAGCAGGCACCAGTAGTATGTATCCAAAGTGGATTTAAATAACAGGGATTATAAGAGGTAAGGTAAATAAAAACTGTTTTGTCACATAAATGTAATTAAAATGGAAGATTAAGAAATAACTATATATAAAGGTCTTTGATGCTTTTCTAGCACCAAATATTTAATCTACCATCTTACCCCCAACTCCATTGCTTCTTCAAGGATTGGGCGCCTAAATTTATCATCTACATCAGCTGTATCCTCTGCTATTCTGTACATTATCTTATTGGTAAAAATATTTACATGGTTTGTAAAAACTTATAAAATGCCATGACTAAAATCTGTAAAAATTCCCCAGTTGTATATTTTACACAATCATTCTACCTCAATATACTACCTGGTAGGTGTGGCAGAGGATAGGACAAAGGTTGGTCGCTTATAATTTTGTAAAGGGGCATTTAGAACAGCAGAGAATTCATTGAATCTAGAGCATTTTTCAGGTATCTTGGATTAGGAATATGAATAAATTAACTACTATTAAGCTCCTTGTACCAAAAAAATAAAAAAATAAAAAGAGAACCAAAATAAAACATTCTTCCTTATGTATTATAGGCATTGCTGCCACTGAAGGCCATTAATAGGAAACCTACATCACAGTGTTATTGGCCCATCGTACTAGTAAATATCAGAAAAGTGTGGCAAGGCATCAGTAGGAAGCAAATATAAGCAAATGGTGCCCCAGAAAGCCTAAAATCTCCACTTAGTGCGAGCTTCACCTAAATCAAACAGTTACTGGGAGGGCCATGGTGCCTCCTCTCTGAGCCCCGCAGCCCCGCCTTAGCACTGACAGCTGTGTGTGTTCAGGGAGGGCCGGCACCGGTGCTGGGCAGCAGTGTATATTTTCCCTGGAAATCCTGAGTGTGGTCCATTCAGGCTCTGTTATGTTTTCGTGTTGTGGCACTATGTCGACACTAGAGTACAATATTTGGAAAGCTATTGTTTCCACAGCTTGCACTGATTTATTCTTCTTTCTGTTTGGAGGCCTTTGTAGTAGCTCAAACCTGAATGTCATATGTAGCAATATCCTGGAGGATTGTTTATGGCTACTTTGAGCCGCATGCTATTGTAGCATTTAAGGTTGTTTTGTTAACTGGAGTTGGATTATGGTTTACAAAAAGACATTTCAAGAGATTCAAATAAATGAAGGAATTCCATCCAAAGCTGCAGTCATGGATATATCTAACCTTCCCAGAACTGTGAAAATGATAATAATAAAAAAAAATCGAAGGAAGAGTGTAAAACTTATCGTAATAATACTTTTTGGGGGCAGGGTTTAATAAAGTATATGATTTCAAAAACTATTTTCATTCAAAAATAAAGTAGACTTATCTTAGTCAATTTTATTTTTTCTTTGAAATATAAAATTATTTTTAAAAAATAGAAAGAAATCCATGAACCATTCCTTTGGAAGCAAAGACGACATTTTCTAAAAATTAAGAAAAAAAAATGTTGTGGCTAAAAGGGAGTCAAGGAACCATCCAGTCATCAATTCCCAAAGCTCCGTATTTTACAGAATCTACCTGTGTGAAAATTACTTCCGCTCAATAATCCCTGAATCCAGGGAGTAAAATAAAATCATTCATTTTACTATTATTATTGACTTTGATTAAAATTATTTCCATGAATCAGGATAATTAACCCATAATTATCAATGCCTTCCCTTAAAAAAGTGCTTATTTTATCAATACCTGTACTTCTATTTAGAGGGATTTGCATGCAGGAAGAGGAGTTTTTATGCAGACAAGCTGGTATCGCTGGGGACCTGCTTCGGGAAATTCACCAAGACCCACAAATTCCGGTTGCACATCACCGCTCTGGATTACCTTGCACCCTATGCCAAGGTCTGTGGGGTGGTTTCCAGTCGGCCCCTGGGGATGGAGGAGGTCGGGGAGGAGGGCCACCCCAGGACGCAGATAGTTGACAGGGATTGGCGTCAGCACCAGCACGTGGAGAGGTTTGTAGGTGCAGCCAGGGCCCCGGGAGTCCTGTGACCACCAGTTGTAATTATCTCCGGCCAAGTAGAAAAGCCTGTGCAAACTCCGCTGAAGACCGAAAAGCAAAGGGGCCGCTGTGATGAGGGGCAGAGTGGGTCCAGACAAAGAGCTGTTCACCTGTCCATAGGACAGCGGTTCTCAACCTGGGGGTCGAACGACCCTTTCACAGGGGTCGCCTAAGACCATTGGAAAACACATATATAATCACATATTGTTTTTGTGATTAATCACTATGCTTTAATTATGTTCAATTTGTAACAGTGAAAATACATCCTGCATATCAGATATTTACATTACAATTCATAACAGTAGCAAAATTACAGTTACGAAGTAGCAACAAAAATAATTTTATGGTTGGGGGTCACCACAACATGAGGAACTGTATTAAAGGGTCGCGGCATTAGGAAGGTTGAGAACCACTCGGTTAGATTCTGCTCATGGGCACATTCTGCTCAGGGGCACGGTTGCAGGCTCAATTCCTGGCCCCAGGCTGGGCATGTGTGGGAGGCACTCAGTAGATGTATCTCCCTGGCAATGATGTTTCTCTCTCTGTGTGTGTATCTCTTCTCCATCCTTCCGTTCTCTCATAAAAAGAAAGTTAAAGAAAAAAATAGCCTTGGGTGATGAATAATAAAATAATAAATAAATAGATAGATAGATAGATAGATAAATAAAAGTAATCACTACTAAATATGTAACAGTATACTTAACAACGTTATAAAACATAATATTTTAAAATGGTATGTCTTCACTTTTCACAAGTGATCAGTATTAACATCTTAAATTTTTTTATTTTATTTTATTGCTTAAGGTATTACAAAGAGTAGTACATATGTTTCCTTTTTTTCCCTATTGACCTTTCCCCTGTCTCCCCTACCCCCCAGTATCTTGCGCCCATTGGTTATGCTTATATGCATGCATACAAGTCCTTCGGTTGACCTCTTATAACATCCTAAAGAGTTTTTAAGTACCCATGATAGAGCACCAGAAAATATTAAGTATTTAATGTTTCATGGCTTTGTCCATCCTTCTTACACAAGTCAGGGAGACAATTATGGCTTGTGTATTACAATGTCCAATCACAAGTCAGGGGATATGAACTTGGAGATTTATTGAACTAAAACAGAAGAAAGCAGAAGCCATGATACATCAATCTTACAACAACGGTTAACACATGTTTTTAAATCCTTACGAGGCTTAAAAATAATTCTCTGTAAAAACACTCCCACCATAACAGTCTTTTAAGAAATGTAATCTGTAATTGAGGGGTCAGAAACAATCAAACAAGTTTAAAATTGCCTTTACCTTATAATCCTTTGGTCTTAATCTTGCCTTAATGCCTTTCACTTGCCTATGTTTGAAAACAAGCTTAATTTTTATGTTTTTCTCCTATACATTTTTTAAGCCTCTTATCTCATGATAAACGAATGAATTTCTCTATGCTGCACTTTCTTGGACTAACACATGCATTTAAGTTGTATGAAATATTTGGTTCACTTGAAAAGAAATAAAGTGGTGTGATTATGAGCATATTTTCATTTACTTTTCAATATTTTCAAATTTTCTATAATAAATAGTATTGTTTTTATAATTAAAAGTCAACCCTAACTGCTCTAAAATATAAAGGCTTTTTACAAAGTCAACCTAATTTTAAATTGAAACTATAAAATAACTTAGTATAGTATTAAAATCTGGCACAGTATGTGCTTATGTAGGACTCAAGAAAAGGGAATTGACTTTCTGCTCTGAAATCTATTAAACTTTCAGTCTCTGAATCTATGTTTGAACAAAAAATGTGTGGACCATCCTGGGTATGTCCGTTATATCTATAATATTCTTTTAGGTCATAAGTTGACCAAATGTTGAGAATAGAATATTTATTCATTGACTAAAGACTAATATGTCTTATTTTCTTAGTCAAGTATAAATTCTAATGCATTATCCCAAAATCTAAATGTCCACAAATCCTACCTTTGTTATATGACAACTAGAGGCCCAGTGCACAAAAATTTGTTCACTCAGGGGGTGGGGGGATCCCTCAGCCTGGCCTGTGCCCTCTCGCAGTCTGGGACCCCTCGGGAGATAATGACCTGATGGCTTAGGCCTGCTCCCGGGTGGCAGAGGGCAGGGCTAATCCCTAGGTGCATCCCCTGGTCGGACTCAGAGCAGGGCCAATTGGGGAGTTGGGGCGCAGCCCCGTCATGCACAGAGCAAGGCGGATCAGGGGGTTGAGGAGCTCCCCCCGTCACTCACAGGGTAGGGCCGATTGGGGGGTTGGGGCACCGCCCCCTGTCACACACAGAGCAGGGCGGATCAGGGGGTTGGGGAGCTCCCCCCTGTCACGCACAGAGCAGGGTCAATCAGGGGGTTGGAGAGCTCCCTGCTGTCACGCACAGAGCAGGGCCCATCAGGGGGGTTGGGGCTCCATACCTTGTCATGCACAGAGCAGGGTCAATCAGGGGGTTGGGGAGCTCCCCACTATCATGCACAGAGCAGGGCCGATCAGGGGGTTGAGGAGCTCCCCGCTGTCACTCACAGAGTAGGGCCGATAGGGGAGTTGGGGCACCGCCCCCTGTCACACTGAGGGCAGGGCGGATCAGGGGGTTGGGGCGCCGCCCTCTATCACCCACAGAGCAGGGCCGATCAGG
>NW_006299245.1:4991816-4996268 GCF_000327345.1 Myotis davidii | reverse complement strand
TCTGGGGTTTTGTTTAGCTTCTATATTTGTAACAATGTTTCAAACTGTAAGCTCAGAGGCCGGCAGCGGCAGGCGGGGAACGTTGGAGTCCTCCATCACTGAAGCAAGCAAGCCTCATGTTAGCTTCAAGCTGCCTGGCTGCCGGCTGCCAATTTGGCTGGCAGTTAATTTGCATATCACCCTGATTAGCCAATGGGATGGGTAGCGGATGTATGGCTAATTACCATGTTTCTCTTTTATTAGATAGGATGCTACAATAATGAAGTATTTGAAAAGAGAAAAGAATGGCTTAAAGAACATTCTCTATGTTATTGATAATTCCTGAAGTATATATTGTCCTGTCATGTGATATTTTTATTCTATTTGGGTATATTAATGCCACTGTATATGCTTAGATGTGAAAACATACTTATGTATAAAATCCAGTTATATGAAGAAATGATTTGTAAATTGAGAATGGGACAGAGATACTAACTTTCTCTCCTATGCTTCTGTCAAGAAGAACATGACTGGCTAACCCTTAATCGTAGAAAAATGAAAGATCTGTGGAACTGAACTGTACCAGTTGAGCTTCCCAGACTTATTAGCCTATATCAGCAGACATTCAGGTGGCCCAAAGACATATGAGTAATTACTAAAAAAGAAATTGTTGCCAAAGCCGGTTTGGCTCAGTGGATAGAGCATCGGCCTGCAGACTAAAGGGTCCCAGGTTCGATTTTGGTCAAGGGCATGTGCCTTGGTTGCAGGCATATCCCCAGTGGGAGATATGCAGGAGGCAACTGATCGATGTTTCACTCTCATCGATGTTTCTAACTCTCTGTCTCTCTCCCTTCCTCTCTGTGAAAAATCAATAAGATATATTAAAAAAAAAAAGAAATTGTTTAAGCAATTGGTTTGTTATATAATAAAACACACTAATGTAAAGAAACATACTTTAAAGAATCCCCAAAGCCCAATATTTGGCTTTTAAAAGTGATAAATCTAGAAGAAATTATTTTATAAAAGATATCATTATATAACTTTTCATTGTTGTATTTTATAAAATATATCAATTCACCTATCATTTTTAACTATATATGCTACAACTGTCCTAATCTCCATAAGAGAGTAAAAAATAAGTTACATATTATTTTATATTAAGAAGGCTTGCAATAAAGCAAAAATATGAATAGTGGTTCCTTGTTTATATGCATTCCTTCATATAGATACACACTTTCTTCAACAATAGAGACTCTAAAAAATAGTAGAAATGAAGTTGAAGTGTGCATTGGAAGTTTCATGTTACACATGGTAGTTTAAATACGTGAAATTATCTCTACTTCATCCTAAGTTAAATGTCCTTAAAATAAATCTTTAAAGAATACACTCACAAGGTAAATAAAAGAGGGGTATATATGTAGTATCTTAAATATATAAGAGACATTTTCGGGATAGAAGGCAGATGTATGATTGGCAAATTATTTGGTAAATGAACAGGTTGATGTTTTATTAAATTCTAGGTAATAAAAATGCAAATGCCCCTGAGTAGCAAGTTGGACTACCCAAATAATGACTAATACAAACACGCTTTAGGCCCCAATTACCTTAGGTGACAAAAGAGAAGAATGAATCTAGAAACAAGATAATTTATCAACTTAATGTAAAGAGCAGGCATCTACTCATATCTCATCCCCCAACAAAAGTTAAATGAGCGTGCATATCCCAGTCTTGGAAACATAAAAGTGTTATTTCTGATGAAATTGAAGGCAAGGGGTTCTTAATACTAAAACAACAGATATAATAGAGGTCTGGCTCAGTTATCAATATGGAAACAGAAATTTTGGGAAAGTCTACAAACCCCCCTGTGCTGAAAAAGTAATTCCTCCGAAGAAATTGATAGAAGAGAAAAGCCCTTTAAGAGATACTACATTTGTCATGCCATTGCTTAACCACCTCCCAGAGAGGTTAAACAGGCACAGAGAATGCCTACATGGAAATCTATTGAAATGCTTCTTAGTTCCTTCCATTTACCTGTGATATAGGAAACATCAGCTGACATTCCAAGAAAGCTATTCACAAAAACAGAGACAAATCAATGGAACAACAAAAAAAGAGGGGACTATGCAAGGAGCAGGTAAACACACACATTATAGATTAATAATATGGAAACTCAAATTAAATTTTAACTGGAGAGTTAAAATTTACAAATAAGTTTAAAGATTGAAAATTAAGAAAGTTGTCCAGAATAAAAAAGATAACAGGACAAATGTGTTTAAAAGTAAAAGATCAGAATAAGACCAGGGGATTTTAATGTCTTAACTGTGGGATTATCTGGGTAAAAACATCACAGAAAAAGAAGGCATTTATCAAATAGTGTTTTTCTTTTTAATATTGACAACTGAAAATATGATTTTCTTGACTGAAATAGCCAACTGAGATTCTTGTGAAATAAATGAACACACAAAAAGACACACACACACTCCAAGCAGAAAATTATGAAATGAAAAAACATCAAGTGAAAAGGGGAAATAGATACAAATTTAATAAATTTTCATCTTGCAATAGGAAAATAGATAATTAGTAAATTAAATGTAGATGTAGCAATATAGGTCAACATTTTAATACATGGAGCTAACAACGACAAAAAGAACAAAATAGAAACCATTAAAAATGGAACACAGAATGAGAGTAAAAAGGTGGTATTGGTGCCTGCTTTATGTGATATAAAACTTTTACATTTTTACTTTAAATTTAAAAAATATATCCCTTCACTTAAAATTTTAAAAAATGGTAAAAAATTAAAATAATAAGTAGGTTGGAACTATTTTCTAAGAAAGCTTTGAAAGCCAGACTAGCGAGGTCAGAATTATGTTAGGTGTTGGTGGAGACACTCCAGTTTTCTTTATTATTTTTTTACTTGAATGTATTAGGGTGACATTAGTATGCAAAACCATACAGGTTTCAAGATTACAACTCAATAAAACATCATCTGCACTCTGCATCATTCTCTCCATCCCCCTTATCTCCCCCTTTTATTGATGGTGGACATTCTGGTAGGTGGAAGATATCTCATTGGAGTTTTAATTTGCATTTCTCTGATGATTAGTGACATTGAGCATTTTTTTTCATATGTCTATTGGCCATGTGTTTGTTCTCTTTGGAGAAGTATCTATTCAGGTCTTTGCACATTTTTTAATTGGATTGCTATTTTTGGGGGAGGGTGGAGTTTTATAAGTTCTCTATATATTTTAGAAATGAACCCCTTTTGTGATATGTCATTGGCAAATATGTGCTCCCATTCTGTGGGTTCCCTTTTCATTTTCTTGATGGTTTCTTTTGTTTGCATAAGCTATTTACTTTGATGAAAACTAGTCTAAATGTTATATCATAAAAAATTCAGATGCATATGTAAAAATATTGTCATTCTCTACTATATGAGGAATCTAAACATTCATAATACATTTTAAAAGCCCTTACTATTGAAAATTTTAAAATACCGCATTATTAAGATTCAAGACTTAAAGTAAAAAATATAAACAAAAGTACATTATTTTAAAAAGAAAACCTGATCCATTATACAAAAAACAACTTATAATGGATCATGGATTTAAATGTAAAGTATAAAACTATAAAACTTTTGGAAAAAATAGAATAAAATCTTTCAGGACTTAGAGCTAAGAGAAGAGGTTGTAGATGGTGCCAAAAACATGATTCATAAAAGGCAAAATTGATAAAATGGATCTCTTCAAGATAAAAAGCTTACTCTACAAAGACCCTTTTCAAAGGATTAAAGAACAAATCACATATTAGGAGAAAATATTTTTAAATCATACCCATAACAAAAAAATAATCTATGCAAACAACTGTCACATTCAAAAACTATAAAACAATGAACCCAATTAGAAAATAGGCATAAGACACAAAGTGACATTTTCCTGAAGAAGATGATGAAAAAATAAGTACATAAAAATACTTTTGGCATCATTATTGATTGGGGAAAGGTAACTTAGCCACAATAGCATATTCCTATACATCTATCAGAATGGCTAAAATTTAAAATGATGATAATATCAAATGCTTGCTATAAATTTGGAAAAATTGGATCATTCCTCTATAACAGGCGGGAAAAGAAATTTATACAGCTACTCTGGAAAATAATATAATAGTTTCTTATAAAAGTAAACACATGCTTACCAAGTCTCTTCATTTGCACTCTTGGGCATTTATCCCAGATAATGACAACTTATGCTAAAAACTTCAACTTGGGAATACCCATAGCTTTATTTATAATAGCCCCAAAATAGAAAGAACTGAAATATCTTGCAGCAGGTGAATGATTCAACAAGTTGTGGTACAACAACAATTCTACTCAATAATATAACAAATTACTAACATACACAATTTAGATGGAGCATAAGTGAATTATGATGAGTGGAAAGAGTACAATCTCCAAAGATTATATGGTGTATAATT
>NW_006299245.1:4988606-4991344 GCF_000327345.1 Myotis davidii | reverse complement strand
TTGTATATAAAATGATGGTATGAAGGATCCTTTTGAAAGGATTATTCTGTTTCTTGACTGTGATGATAGATAAAAAAGCAACACAGAATAAAATGCATGCAACTCACGTACATATGAGTGCAAAATTCCTTGCACTGGTACAGTCCCTAGGCCTGGCCTGTGATCAGGGCCATCTTCCCCAGCTGCTGGCAGCCAGCCCCACTCCCACCCCTACCCCTACCCACCCCCGGTTCCCCTTTTGCCATTGGATGATTGGAGCCTGCTGGCTGGGTGGAGGGACTGAGAGGTGGTCAGTGCACCTCATAGTGACTGGTTGAGTTGTTGTTCTGGTCATTCCACCATTAGGTCAATTTGCATATTACTCTTTCATATATATATGTGCTCCAATCCTTCGGCTTCCTTAGTTTTCTATTATCTTGGCCTCCTGAGCATTCCCATCTCTGTGAAGATTGGAGACAGGGTTCTCCTTGTATCCTGCCATGGTGAGTGCCGGTCGAGCTGAGGTCACATGATGAGGAAGGGACAGAGTCTGGTGCTTGGCTTTTGGTGACCAGTTTGTCTCTCTGCCTGGGTGCGCCACAGGACCCCAGAAGAGTAACTTTTCTGCCCTGGCTGGTTTGGCTCAGTGACTAGAGCATCAGCCTGTGGACTCAAGGGCACATGCCTGGTTGCAGGGCTCGATCTCCAAAAGGGGGCGTGCAGGAGGCAGCCAATGATTCTCTCTCATCATTGATGTTCTATCTCTCTCTTCCTCTCCCTTCCTCTCTGAAATCAATAAAAACATATATAAAATTTTTAAAAAAGACAAAGAATGAGTGACTTTTCATAGCTTTCATTTGCGCTTCCACACCATGCATGCCTCCTCTGAGACGTGGAGTCCAAGGGGAAGGAGAAAGGTGTGAATTCCTCATGTGTAAATGAAGCTTCACATTTTGAACTGCTAGCCTGAATCAGTGATATAATTTTGTAGTTTCAGGAGCCTTTGGTGGCTTGGGTTGGAGTGGTGGTGGGGCAGGGTTTTATATTTTTATAGAGGCAGTGCATGGTGGGGGCCGGTGGGCCTGCCCTTATGGGGTCCCCTGATCAGGGTCTGGGTTCCCACTGGGAAGTGGGGCTGCCTGGGGTGAGGAGCCGCGGTCGTTCTGGTCATTCTGGTCATTCTGGTTGTTCTGCTGTTTTAGTTGCTGGGCTTTTATTTAGGATAGGATAGGATAGGATAGGATAGGATAGGATAGGATAGGATAGGAAAGGGAAGTATGCTGCATTGATTATATTTTTATGCTGTTGCCTCTTGTTGTCCTCTCTTGTCACACTATACTCTTCAGATATCAAGCTTACTCATAACTCAAGGTGGATTACACTCACTCTTTTGTAAAATTTAAAAATTAGAAAAGTCAGATATATTAAATTCTTCATTATATACTAAGCAAAAGTGACTGAATGTACAGAGAAAAATATATATTTTTATTTTTGTTTTAGAGAGAGGAAGGGAAAGGGAGACAGAAACATTGATGCATTTACATCAATAGGTTGCCTGAAAGAGAGAAAAATTGATGAGAGAGAAATATCAATGCCCATCAGCTGTCTCCTGCATGCCCCCGCCAGGGATCCAGTCTGCAACCCAAGGATATGCCCTGACCAGGAATTGAACTTGTGACCTCCCAGGGCATGGGTCAAGGCTCAACCACAGAGCAACACTGGCTGGGAAAGAAATATATTAAGTGAACTTTAGGCGATAAGTCTTAGTGAACTTATAGCCAATTCTACTAGGTTTTATTAAAAAAAAAAAAAAAACACCAAAAAACAAAAAAAACACGAAACCTGAAAATTATAGAGAGCCCTAGTCTCCTTTTTAATATTTTCTAAAAATCATCCTAAGGTTTTAAATGAAAAGATTTATATAATGTAACCATTTATATCTAACCTCCTTTTCCTGTTATTTGTCATCAGCTAGATATTTTCTATTCCATAGATCTACATCACTGCTGCTAACTAAATAGTGCTGTAAGTGCGCATTGCAGTGATATTATGTCCTGTAAAAAGGTTAAACTACAAGCAACAAATAAATCAAACAGTCTCATCAACCATGCTGGAATGGTTTTAATATACCCAAAATCGTCTTTATGATTTTTTTCATTACACTGTCATAAACCCTAATACAAAATTTTCTAGAGCTATGATACAGTCATGCTCCCAAAACTCAAGGTTCTTTTAAGGCAGAACAAATCCAAGGTATGACTTAAAACATAAAATCTGATTCTTTATTCATTGTACTTGTTATAAAAATGACAAAATTTTTATGTCATAGGCTTCATTAATATCGCCTTATGTGTCTTAAAGATGATCATAGAGATAAAATTTATATTTGTGCTTTCAAAAGTAATATGAGTCAGTTTTCTCTCTTTTACAAAGATAACTTATGTTTAATGTTTAGTTTTATATTCATGGCCAGAGATTTAGAATACTTCAGGAAACACCATTCAATTTGGTATTATGATATACTCTGGGGTTCAGGCTTAAAGTCAGAATTTTAAGTAGAAGATATGATATATATATATATATATATATATACTAAAGGCCCGGTGCACAAAAATTTGTGCACTCAGGGTGGAGGGGGGGGTCCTTCAGCCCGGCCTGTGCCCTCTCGCAGTCTGGGACCCCTCGGGAGATAACGACCTGCTGGCTTAGGCCTGCTCCCAGGTGGCAGAAGGCAGGCCTAATCCCTAGGTGCAGCCCCA
>NW_006299245.1:4985967-4988158 GCF_000327345.1 Myotis davidii | reverse complement strand
GGCCTCTGCTGCTGAAAGAAGGTATCTTGTTTGTTTAGTTTCTATAATCGAAACAATGTGTAACTCCAGCTCTGAGATCCCAGCTCGCTTAAAGCTGGTTTCTGGGGTTTTGTTTAGCTTCTATACTTGTTAGAATTTTTCTTAAAGTGCAGGCTCACAGGCCAGCAAGGCAGATGGGGAACGTTGGAGTCCTCAGTCACTGAAGCAAGCAAGCCTCATGTTAGTTTCAAGCTGCCTGGCTGCTGTCCGCCATCTTGGCTGGCAGTTAATTTGCATATCTTGCTCATTAGCCAATGGGAAGGGTAGCGGTCATACACCAATTACCATGTTTCTCTTTTATTAGATAGGATGATATTATAATTAGGATTTATATCTGTCAATATTTGCTCATATCATCATTTTTAACTCAAAAAGTGTTATCTCACTTTATAATCATTTATTTCTGATCTGCATCTTAGTCTCTTACGCTATTTAATATTTTAATCAGATTGGCATTGATATTGCTAACATATAAGGTGAAGTAAGGATATAAATGTTATTTGCTTTGTTTTCATATTAATGAATTACAGTTTGAGATATTTTCTCTAAAACCTAAAGTCCACTGCAATACCATGGCAGAGCCCCTTTTCTTCAGAAGGTAGCTGACATGTATAGGTTCTGTGGATTTTCTACACAAAGGTTCCTAGAGGTATGACGATTCTCCCCCTCCCCCTCTCCCCTGGCCCTGTCCTTCCCTCTCCCTCTCCTTCTCCTCCTCCCTCTGCCTTTACCTACCCCTCTTCCTTTTCCCCTTCCTTCCTTGTTTCCCTTCTTTTTTTCTTATTTGGATCATGTTATCCATGGCAATTTTCTTATTTTTTCAAAAATTTTTGTAGATTATTCCAATTATCTACCTGGCATATCATAGTCACTCTGTTCTATAAGACAGTTCAATAGCTATTAAGTAATTAAACATGTGGTGTATTTTTTTAATTTTGTCTTTTGTAAATTTTCAATTTGGGGAAGAGTTGCAAGGAAAGTTCAGCTAGTCCCCACATACCATTCATCCTGCTACTCCTAATGTTAACTTTTCACATAACCATCCTGTATTTATCAAAGTAAGAGAGTAACGGTGGCACAATAGTTCTGACTAAATTATAAAATTTATTTGGCTTTCACCAGTTTTTTCTCTGGGTCTTTTTCTGTTTTAATATCCAAACCAGATTCCACATTGCACTGTTCATAATGACACTGTGTCCTCCAACCTGTGACAGTTTTCTGTCTTTCTTTGTCTTTCATGACCTTTCTTTTTCTGTTTGTGTATGTGTGTGTTTTATATTTTACTTACTTTTATTGTAGTTAGGGATTTTAACTTCTTTACTCATATTGCAATCTGTAAATAGATATAAACTAAATTCCTCTCAGTATGAGAACTAAGAAATAAATTTAAAATTCATACATTTTCATAACTTTTGACTAATATCATGCTTATTTATTTTAATCATTGTTAGCATATAAGTAGCTTCCTCACCTCCCCGCACCCCCGCTTTTTTTTCCCTCTCCATTTCCTTGTACTCAGTTTCAGTAGCTTTAACTAGCTTAGGTTTTCTGTATGATTTTACAAAATTATATGCTTGGTGTTTTTAGTATATGTAGCTTCAAACACTTCTGAAAGCAGGTAAATTGTAAATACACAATTAATATGGAAAATGTCCAATATTGAAAAATTAGTGAATAAGAAGTTGAAAAAGGTTAAAAGAAATAAAGGGTACCCTTTATTTCTACACCACCCCCCCCCAAAAAAAAAGTTGTGTTGCTGTGCAAGCAGCTCTAGTTTATGAGTTTACCTAATAGTATACAATTTTTGCGAGAAGCAAGTAGAGGTTTTCATTTTCCCTAAACTCATTTTTCTATATAGCATATTGACTGATGTAACCATAAAGTATCTTTCTCTCTTATTCAGAAAGTGTAAATATAAAGGTTATCTAATCTGCCTTATTAAAGGTATTGTTATCAAACTATAAAACAAAATTCTATATATTTTAATATATGTACTTACAAATACAAAGTTCTTAAGTCATTTTTATTTCTGTCTTTTATTTAATACTAGAGGCCCGGTGCACAAAAATTGTGCACTCGGGAAGGGGGGGGTCCCTCAGCTCGGCCTGTGCCCTCTCGCAGTCTGGGACCCCTCGGGAGATAATGACCTGAT
>NW_006299245.1:4975119-4985225 GCF_000327345.1 Myotis davidii | reverse complement strand
TGGCTCCCAACTGACTCCAGCTCTGAGGCCTCGGCTGCTGAAAGCAGGTATCTGATTTGTTTGGGTTCTATAATGGAAACACTGTTTCAACTCCAGCTCTGAGATCCCAGCTCGCTGAAAGCAGGTTTCTGGGGTTTTGTTTAGCATCTATATTTGTTAAAATGTTTCTTAAACTGCAGGCTCAGAGGCCTGCAAGGCAGGTGGGAACGTAGGTTTCCTCTGTCACTGAAGCAAGCAAGCCTCATGTTAGTTTCAAGCTGCCTGCCTGCCGGCCGCCATCTTGGCTGGCAGTTAATTTGCATATCTTGCTGATTAGCCAATGGGAAGGGTAGTGGTTGTAGGCCAATTACCATGTTTCTCTTTTATTAGATAAGATTAAAATATAGACAGTAGATTGTAAGAAAATAATAAAACATACATAAGCACAGTTTTAATATTCAAGATCTTACAAAGTAAAGTTTAAATAGCAGTGAATGATATATCAAAAACGTAAATTAATATTAGACATTTGGATTTATGGTTATAGAGGGGAAAATACTAACTCAATATGGACTGCTAGATGGTATTAAATAAAATGTTTAAACAATTCTTAAACCTCTTTATGATTTAAAATTAAAGCTATGCATATATTCTTTCTGATTGGTGTTTCTGATTTCTTGGGATATATTTCTAGAAGTGGGATTACTGAGTCAAATGGGAGTTCCATTTTTAAGATTTTGAAGAAACTCCATATAGTTTTCCACAGAAGCTGCCCCTATGTTCATAGCAGCGCAATTTACAATAGCTAATAGTACGATTTGGAGACAGCCTAAGTGCCCATCAGCAGATGAGTGGATTAAAAAACTCTGGTACATCTACACAAATGGAATACTACATAGCTGTAGGAAAAAAATAATTCTTACCATTAGCAATAGCATGGGTGGACCTGGAGAGCATTATGCTAACCAAAATAAGCCAGTAAGAGAAAGGTAAATATCATATGATCTCACTCATTTGTAAAATCTAATGAACAACATAAACTGATGAACTAAAATAGGTCCAGAGACATAGAAACATAGAATAGACCATCAAACCTCAGAGGGCAGGCAGGAGAGGTTCCGCAGGGGTGGGAGTTAGAGATCAACCAAAGAACTTGTATGCGTATAAGCACAACCAAAGGACACATAGACAACAGGGGGGTGAGGTGGGAGAAAAAGGGGACATATGTAATACTTTCAACAATAAAGATTAAAAAATTTAAAGCTGTGTTTGCTATATGTGCAATCTTTTAAAGAATTTGTAAACTTCCTGCCCCCAGAATTAAAGGATTAAGAACATTTAAAAAATTATTTCTTAAAATACAAAAATAAAAGTGATAATACTAATGAGATAAATCAGAAACTGACACAGAAATTCTTTCAACTCACCTACATTGTCTTTTCTGAATTATAAATATAATAGTCTATCAATTTATCTTTAATAAAGAAACATTACATTTTTAAAAGTATGTAAAATATCAAATCAGTTTGCTACTTTTAATACCTATATGCTAGATGTAAAAACAATTACAGTGCTTGAAAGTACTATTATATATTTCTATATGCCTACATAACCATATGTGTGTATCTATATCCTTGCCTACTACTATATCTATATCTATATCAATACCGATATCTATATCTATGGAGAGAGAAGGTGAGATTAATTTATTTCAAGGAATTAGCTCACATAATTATCTGACAAGTGGCAGGATAGAGACCCAGGGAAGAGTTGATGCTGCAGTAGGAGTCAAGAAGCAGCTGACCAGCAGCTAGCAGCATTCCCTCCTCCTTGGGAAACTGCAAGTTTTCTACTAAGGCTTTCAGCTGATTGGATGAGGTCCACCCCTACTATGGAGGGCAATCAGCTTTATTAAAAGTCTACTATTAAACTGTTAATCTCATCTAAAAATACTTTAACAGCAATATCCAGGTGTTTGATCAAATATGTGGGTACTGTGGCCTATTGAAGTTAGGAGATAAAATTAACCATCACAAAACATCAACCTCAAATTTTTCTTTAGCATTTTCCCTTTATCTTCCTTAAGAGGGCCAATACTCTTTCATTGCCTGAACTAGAAAATCTCTTCTTTTTTCTTTTCCCATTAATTCATCCTTTCTTTTCTCCATCCTTTCCCTTTACCCATAATATCCAAGAAATTAGTAAGTCCCCACAATGTCAACTCTTCCAAAATGATAACCAGGAACACATTTTTATTAAGCCAAAATGAATTTATTAGGTTTACTAATAAATTTCATTAGCTACTTACTAATTAACTACAGCAAGAGAGAACTCCACCTTGAAAAATCTCAATAGTGTCTCAGAAGAGGCAAGTTAGGGAACGGTATTTAGATAGTCTGTAGTCTAGGTCCAAATGGTGTTGGGTGAGTTTTTCAAGATGAGGGATTGGTTGGAATTTGGCAAAATTCATGATGTAATACTTTAGAGATTGGTGGACTCAATATAGGAAACTTTTAAAAAGCAAATTGGTTTTAAAAAGCAAATTGGTGTCTGAGAAGCAGGATGTTTGCCCAGGGGAGCCAGATGCTATCTTAATGAGAGGGCTGTTTGCCCAGATGAGCAAACTGCTAATACATTTATTTGCAAGGACTTTACAAACATTGAAAGTAATTATTGGTCTACAGCATTACCTTCCTAGTAAAGAATTTCCTGGAATAAATGGCTAAGTCATGTTGACACAATGGGTCTTGGTTCTCAGTTCATTCGCATCCTCTTTGTATTCTCTTTCTTTTCAGCCCTTCAGACATTATCTGCATTACTTCTTTCTCTTCCCTGGATGCTTAAAAATGTTTATGTTTATGTATAGTCTTCTAACCTCTCATTCAAACATACCTTCACAATGTTTTCTCTAATTTGCTAGAATACAATCTAAATTACAAATCTTCTACTGCAGTTCTCATAGTAAAAATCCTTTAATGTTTCTGGTTTCAAAGTCACGAAATAGCATAAAAGTCCAAGCTTATTGCTTCACCTTGGTTTATTTCTTCAAGATCTTCCCTAGCTAAACATCTACATATAATCGTTGCCCTAAACATAACAAATTTAGAATATTCTGAATCTCTCCTTGATAATTTCAGGCAGGTTTGCTTTTGGGATCCCCCTAGTTTTCCCTGAAATAATGCCTTCTTTTTTCACCTCAATCATTGCTAATTCCTCAAAATCTAGTGTAAGCATCTCACTTCTTCTGAAGCATTTTCAATAGACACTATCAGAGTTGATCAACCCACTGTTCTACATTGCATCTAGACTCCAGCTCTTACATGCTATTATTTATGTTTATATTTATTTTACCCTTTTAGACTGATAGCATCCTGAGGGCAGGATGAGCATGTTTCTCTCAATGTGCTCACTCTAGCATGTACCTTGTCAAAGGGTAGGCACAAAATATTTGTTGAATAAGATTTCATTGGGATAATGATAAAAAAGGACTTAATTTAATAGAATCGATAACTTTTCTTTTAGGAAGTCTCTATAAAACATTTATCAGTAACAAAATAGTGTAGATATCTGCGATCATATGCTAGGATCTAAAGTGATCAAATCTATTCATGACATTCACTTCTCAAGGTCTGTAATTTTATGATGTCATAATTCAGATTTCCATTTCATATTGGAAAATAAAATAGAAAACAGGTGTTTCAATATGCTGCACAACACAGTATTCTTCCCAAAAGAACAATCTCCCTAGGTGGAGAAGAGGTTTAGCCTGGTCTTTCGAGAAATAAAAGCTAAATTCTGAAGCATACTCGTAAAGTCTGATATGAACTTCAAATATTTTTATTAGTTATAGTGTTAGATTCCTAACTGCATGTTCATGTAATCTAAAAATATAAATTACATTCATACACATTTTTCAATCTATATCATGTAGCATTTACTACATTTCAGAGCTGTGACTCTGATTTGCAAAATTTGTCTATTAAAAAAACACCTAAAAATTTTTACAGAAGTAATCCTTGGATACATTTATTTAGCGGTGTGTGTGTGTGTGTGTGTGTGTGTGTGTGTGTGTGTGACTGTGTCTATATGTGTATGTGTATTGATGTTGGATGTAGGCTAACAAATATTTGTGAGTTAGAAACATGCAAAAGATGTTTGACCTACAATGAGAAAATTAAGCCTGGTTATAATCCTTTTGAAATATCAGGGATTTCTTCATGTATGTGTTAACCTTAAACTTTCTTCACTGCTATCTCACATTTTAAAACATACTTTGAAAAACACACCCCAGTTATTTACCAGGCATCAGAGAACTGAATTCATTTAAAGAAAAGAAAAGGCAGAGTCTAAAAAGATTAGTGGTAAGGTTTTCTAGCAATTCAGTCCTGCTTTCATTGGGATCTCCATGAGGGTAATGACAGTAAGATGGGAAAACAAGCAATGCATTTTACTCCTTGGAGATTGCAAGAGAAGGATGTGTTAACTATGAATTTCAGTTTTTTATTTGTAATACTGTCATAACACCTTCAGCATTCACCAAAATAAAAAATAAAAATTTAACTTTGAGGGGAAATGATAACTTTATTTTAGATAATATGAATCTGAAATGGCAAGCATTCTGCATTAGAGATTTTCTATTATCAAAAGTGAAAGTGAGATTTAAGGTTAACTAGTAATAGTGGCACATTCAGAAATTATTGCTATAAATGGAAAGTTTGACAGAATGGTAGATTATTTCTCACAGGAAGTAGAACAGACCAGGGCTTTGGTCTTACAAGATAAGATGTCCAGGACTGGAATTAAGATGAGGAGTAATTATTGAAGAAATAAAGCAGCATTCAGGTGGGCAAAGAAACAGGATAGTGAATTGAAATATTAATATATTAATATTTAGGAATTAAGACAAACTCAGTTCAGAATTGTGTGAATTAAGGGATATGTGTAAATTTTTATAGCACTTAAGACTTCTATCTCATATTTCTATGAGATGAGACTTGAAAAATGATTCACATTAGGAAACACAGGATAAAGATAAATCACAAAGCTTTTATAAATCATGCCATTTCCCAAAATTCCACAAAAGCAGAAACTAAATTTAAAGCCAACTAGATGGAAAATGTTACAGAAGGGTAAATGTGTTAATGTGTAATGATGAAAATAGTCAATTCTGATTCATATTATCTCAGGAACATAGTGAATTTCTACACTATCGAAGCCAATATTTTCTGGCTGAACTATTTTACTAGAAAACATGACATTCATATTTGTATATTGAAATAAAATGGGTTATTTAAAATGTGATAAAGTGGAAGAAAAACTCATGGACTTTCTTCTCTAAGTCTGACCAAGTTATTATTATAATTATTATTTTAATATGGGACGCTTCAGGAGTTTGCCCATCATCCTTGTTCAGGGGCCATGTTGCTATTCTCTGTATCATTCCAATTTTAGTATATGTGCTGCCCAAGCGAGCACTGACCAAATTATTGACAAGCAATCAGAAATTGTTGGTCTAAAAACAATTGGTCAATAAAAGAGAAAGTGATCTGAAAACCAAAGAAGTATAAAATTGACAAAGTTGACAACTGCTACATAAAAATTCTGCTCTAAAAAGTTAGTTAATTCCACTATATCAACTATCATTTATTGAGCACTTACTGTATATAAGACACTTTGCTAGGCACAGCATTCCTTACAGTGACATTTAATTCACAGACCCTGTCACCAAGACATTTATAGTCATGTAGAAAAATAAGTCAAAAACATTTATAAATGTCAAATTTTAAAGGAAGCTTAGTGAGTGAACATCTATTAAAATTATTTTTGGAGTCTCAAAAATATGAAATAGACCCTTAATTGATAGCAATAATTGGGCTTATTTTTTATATGTTCTACTTCTCATTAAGAGCTTTTGAAAATAAATTATGAGATACTGGTGTTAATAATACTAAAAATAGCAATATAATATCTATTCCAAGATGACACATGCTTAATTCCTAAGGCAGTAATAGAAAAAATAGTGTTATTAATTTTGGAAAGGAAAGCATAATGAAAAACAACAACTTCAGTGCATTGATGAAGATATTGTTTTGGGTCATCGTTGAATTGGCTAAAATGTAAAATTGTACGTTTCAAATTTATTACTGTTTGTGGTTAAATTTTGAATAAAGCTAATATGAAAAATTAAATCAACATATAAAATGGAATTGAAAATAAAGGGTCTATCATTAAGTCAGTTCCACCTTTCACCATGAATACAAAGATGTTTATGCAGACAGAAGTTTCATACAATAGTATCTGAAACAGTCTTTCACACACAAAAGCCAACATCGTCATTCAAGACATTCCTTTTGTCCCAAAAAATTAGATAGTAAGCCTAGCCACATGCCTTATGGCCCTTATACTTGCTCTATGCCGAACACTATTTGGTATTTAAGGAGCTTTTTTATGATGAATGAAATGTGTTTATCAATTCTCATTCATTTTAATGAAGTAGGTTCCATTTCTGGAAGGTTTTTGCAAAGCTCACAATCTTTTTAGGCATCTGGAGAGAGTGACTCGTGGAGAAATTGAAAAATATGATAGAAGTATTACCAAACATTCTGTCTCACTGGGGTCAGAACTTTTTTCTAATCTGCACAGTACATACCAAACAGATGGAGTGTGAAAACAAATCTTTGCTGTGGGTGGCCTTATCTTTTCAGCCATAATAATCCATACGTACCAACCAAAAATATGTATCCAATAAATCCTCTGAAAAAAAATTGCAGGATTTTTTTCAAAATATTTGTCTAATTTTTTTCTAGTATTCAATCCCTTTTCAAAATAATCTAATTTCTGAAAATTAATTATTGTTTTAAAAAAGAAATGATTGTGCCAACAATTCAGTGTTATGTAATTATTGAACGCACTTTCACCTAAGGGCCCAACGATAGGGGAATAATTAAGAAATTTATAATTAATTAAATTGATAAACTCTTACTCAGGCAACTGTCAGAATTAGGGCCATGTAGAAAAATGGAAAAGTGTTTACGATGTGACATTTTGTGGGGAGAAGTAAACATATGTCTCTATGTATGTTGTGATTATTACTGAAAAATGCGCATGGAATTACAGGAAGGCTAGTATTGAGTATAAAGAAAACATGCTCCGTTGCTGGGTTCAGCATAATTTTCTTCTTTAGAAACCTAGTTTAAGTTGCTGTAATTCTCTCCGTACTATAACCAAAACTTAAGCTAAATCGCTTTTTGTTGTTTTAGAAAGTACTTGTCTTTGCCTCAACTCCTTTGTTCTTTTTCTGGTCTCAGCTGCTGTACCACAGTGAGCTGACGTCCGTCAAGTGAGTAACACGTGAGAGGATTGTATAAGTCTGTTAACGCTGTCTTCCAAACTGAACGTTTGATTACTGAGTTGTCTTTTTCAAGAGCTCTAGTTCATCAAAATGTTTTGCAAAGACTCCTTGTCATAAACAATTAAAATATTTAATGCCTCAGGAAATTTCATTGTAATTTGCAAACGGCAGTTACAAGAAAGAACAGATCTCATATGAATTTTTTATTATAAGACTGATAAATGTCCATGAAAATATCATCTCCTATGTAGTTGCTCTTCTTATGGCCTTCAGGTATAGCAATTGAATAATTTATTTAGTGAATGATGTTTGCAAAATTCTGTGATACACATTAAAAGAAATATGAAATAATATCAAGATTTTGTATTAATTTAATTTTGTTTACCATTAGTAAATCAATCCAGCCCAGTCGGTGTGGTTCAGTGGTTGAGCATCCACCCATGAATCAAGAGGTCTGTGGTTCTGTTCCTGGTCAGGGTACATGCCAGGGTTGTAGGCTGGATCGCCGGGGCGGCGGGGTGGAGGGGCGTGTAGGAGGCAGGCAATCGATGTTTCTCTCCCATGGATGTTTCTATCTCTCTCCCTTTGCCTTCCTCTCTCTCTCAAATCAATAAAAATATTTTAAAAATCCATCCACATTTTCTTTTTCAAGCATTTTTTTTTTCAAATATGTGAAGAAAATGTTACCTAGATGCTTATTTATCTCACATAAATGGACTGGCATGTAATTAAACTAAGATGAGAATACATATCGGTCCTTTCATTCTAGCATGTTCATGCTTCTCTGCCCCCCACCCCCCAAAAAAAAAAAATATACAGAAACTACAGTTGTTGGAGACCGTCATGCTGCTGGCAAAGTCTAAGCTGACCAGAGAACATGGCAAAGCCCTGGACTCTACCCTACATTGATCCTGGAAGGTTTTAAGGTCAAAGCTCAGGAAAGGCTTAATTAGAGTTTGCAGCAAAGCAGAACTAAACAAGGCTTAACCGAGGCACGACCCCTGTAGCTAAAACTAGTAAAGGGCAAAAGTGCAGTTACTAAAACATAACCTGATTGTCATCGTAACTGTCAAACATAGATGGATCTAGACAAAGCTTGCCCAGTCTTGCCCAGCCTGTAACAATCTGCTACTTCCCTATGATAGACCAAGCCCTAGCAGTGATCTATGAAGCATGACCAGCCACAGCTTAGCTATAAAGCAGTGTGTATAAAAAATAAAGTTGCTGGTGCTGGTGCCTTGTGCCAGTCCTCCCAACCCCGTCTCATGGTCTCTTGTATTTCATCCCACGCCACCTCTACCCGTCGGACCCTCTCCGAGGTGCAGGTCACCACATACAGTGGTCCCATTGTTACAGGAAAACCGGACAAGAACCAGATAGTGCTCTGCGAGTTTGGAGTTACACTTTATTCACCACGGTGGGCTCAGGGAAATGAATCCAAAATCTAAGCAAAGCTACAAGCAGAACTTCCCTTTTTGTAGAAGAGCCAGCCCTTTGTGTGCTTGCTGGCGGCGGCTTGAAAACTACAGTTCTATCCAATTAAAAAATGCACCTGGCATGGCATTGGGCGTATCTAGTCTCTGGCCTACAAGGTCAGAGAGCTAAGTTTATCTCCCCCACTATTCAAGCAGGCTAGAAAGCAAAGTTACTTTCTCAGAATAAGAGGCCATCCAAAGAATAGCAGAGAATTCCAAACAGTAGTTTTACAGAATAGGGGTTTTCCTTCACACCATGACCTTTGCCCACTGGTGTTTGTCTCATGAATCCCATGGATAGGTTATGTTATATGGCTAAAGAGATGAGATATAATTTAAATTAATAATCTATTACTCATAAAACAGGGAGACTGTGGATTACCAATGGTCCTAATATAATCACATGATACCCTTAAAGGTAGAGATCTTTCTCTGGCCAGCAGCAGAAGGCAACTGAGAGATTAAAAGCATGAGAAGGACTAGATCTGTTGTTGCTCATTTGAAGGTAAAGAGGACCACTTGAAAATCATGAGAAGAAAATGAATCATGTCAACACTAAGTGAGTTTGGAGGTGGACTTACAAACCTAGATGAAAACTGCATTTCTCCCTGACACGTTGACTTTAGGCTGGTGAGACCCTGAACAGCGAATCCAGTCAAGCTTCTTCAAACTTCCAACCCGCAGTGGTGTGAGACAATAAATGGGTGTAGTTTAAAAACTATCACATTTTTGAGACATTTTTGTAATGACATCAATAGGAATTAATACCGCACCTGTCCTCTTGTGCTTTCCTGGGTAAAATCGGAAGACAGATAAATGTATACAGTTTAGTTGAATGAATTTCTAACTTCTTTTTCTCTATCCTTCTCTATGCATCTTTCTCTTGTTTTCCTCTCTTCCTGAAGCCATCCAAAGAAACTAGCTATCTTATATTAAAGTAAGGACAGTTCTTTGAAGATAAATGCACATGTAGAAGATCAACCGATCAAAATCCCTTTTCCTTTGGCTGACACTAAAGAGAAAAGTAGGAAGGATTTCCATTTCAAATATGGAAACAGCTCAAAAGTAATGAATTTTAAATGGCAACATTTTCATCATTCTGATAGATGAAAATACAGGGTGCCCCCAAAAATGTATACACACTTTGAATGATTATAAAGTCAAGGTTTATTAACATATAGTTCATTTTCAAAATTTAAAGAATCTACAGAAATGATTAATTTTGTTGTTGTTGTTGTTGTTAATGCCTGTTTTCAGATTGGTTTTTGGTCCAGGCATTGCTGATAATGCAAAGTCATGGA
>NW_006299245.1:4961256-4974234 GCF_000327345.1 Myotis davidii | reverse complement strand
CACAAACAAAAACAAAATTGTAAATAGTCCAAGATCCTTTACATTTTGTTTCTTTATGAATCGTTACAACAAATAAACAAACAAAAGATTTTGTGGTTTCATATAAATGACCCTGCTGTCCTGGTTTAAATAAACTCTTTAGATAAACACTTTTTGAAAAGAAAATATATAGTCCATGAAATAATTTAAATATATTCATTGAGTCACATATTACATTAATAATTTTTGTTATATATAAGATGACTGATATTTTTATTAAGCACTTATGCACCAGATTTTTAAAAACCTTCATGGGCATTAAATTGTTCAATTGTTTCTGCACACTTGTGAATTGTTAGCTATGATTGTCCCCATTTTATTGATAAGTAAATTGAGATTTAGAATTTTTATTTATTTTTTTATTTTCCAAGGAGGACATTTTAATGCCAGAATTTCAATTCACGCTTGTCTGCCAATGAAAATTATTCATGGAGCAATCCATGTTTCAATATTTGACTTCACAATGATTTTAATCAAGTAGAGGCCATGGCTCTTAAAATCGCAGTTGTAAAATGAAGAAAGTCTTTTGGAAATTAAAAACGTAATGCTTAATTTTATCAAATTAAAGCACAATCCTTAAAAAATGAACAGAGCAAAAAATGGAAGGAGAAATAAAAATATAAAAAGAAATTAATAATCCTAAATTCATAGGTTAATTATGAGAAAAAAAGCTTAATGCATGCAAAACATTTAGAATAGGACCTGGAATATGGTAAGCCTTTAGTACATAATTTGCCTTCGTTGATGTTGTTATTATTATTACCAATGTGCCATCCTCAGTATGTCTACTATACCAATCTCATTACTGATGATATGTACATCAACCCTCCCTGTTATATAGCAAATGTTCTAAATTAGATAATTTCCTTCTCCTCCACTTAAATAAAAATTTGAATAGATATAAATAATAATATCAGCATGTGTTTAAATAACAAAATAATTAATGTGGTATCTAAATGTATCCCTGACTATTTACATCATTTTAATCTTTAAGTAAATTCTTATTTATTATATATGTGATTTTTAGGCAAATAACAATTACAAAATATAAATGATATTGTTAATATAATGCCAGTGATTATTCCCTGCATCTGTAAAATAAATTAGTGTTTATAAGACATATTTCCAAAAATAATAATAAAAATTAATAAATATAATATGCATTTAAAACTCAAAGATACTAATAATGCCCTCTATCTTGAGCATTTAATTTTTTTTTT
The DNA here is from genome assembly GCF_000327345.1 of Myotis davidii. Taxonomy (NCBI): domain Eukaryota; kingdom Metazoa; phylum Chordata; class Mammalia; order Chiroptera; family Vespertilionidae; genus Myotis; species Myotis davidii. The sequence continues at coordinate 4,972,975 of NW_006299245.1, read as the reverse complement.
TATTGAAAGGAAAATCCCAAAATGTAATTTAATAATGATGATCATTTTAGGTTAATGTGAGTTTCTGAGTGATTTATTTAGTTTGGTGTTTGAAGGCAGCAAAGAAAGAGTTAAAGAAAAGTTATAGTGGATTGAAATACAACAGCTTTGTGGAAAAATGCATATTTACATGACAGAATTAAATATGTTTTCATGTAGGCCCTACACAAGTAAAAGCTCCCCGAGGGTGAATTGCTAACCTTCTTTACACACTAATAGTTGGAGACAGCTCTTTTCCTTATCTTTTTAAATTATCAAAAAGGATCTTAAAGGGTTTTATTGCCTTAGCTCTCTGGATAGAACAGATATTTATTAGCATCAGTTAATGTGTACAAAGGCATTTAAATTTCTTAAATGAATACATTTAATGACAGATATTAATATTTCCATTGGCAGCATGAAAATTTTGAGTGTCATATAAAAAACTGAAATTTGAAAAAATAAATTTTGACAGGGCTTATATGTGAGTACATATGAAATTATCATTTCATGCTCACAGATAACTGAATTTGGATAAAGGGGGAATTTGAACATGGCAGGCATTTCTATGGTTCCAGCAAATGATCCTGAAATAGTCACTTTATTATTTTTCATAGATGCTTGAGCTGACAGAAGTGAGGAATGTGGCACATAACTCTTAACAAAATTATTTAGCTTTGCATGCAATTCCTCCCAAATTTCTTCCAGACATAGATCAATACCTCAGATACTTTAGGGGTCAATACAATGCAATTTGAATACCACTGGAGAGGGAGTAAGTTAATATTGGAACTGAGAATCAGAGTAATTGAGGATAGAAAAGCGTAACAAAATGTACAAGACAAAGAAGAATGGAGCCTGTTTTGATGGAGAATACATGTATGAAACTTCACTCAATAGGACAGTACGGAATTCCAAAAAAACATTAAAAGCTACCAGGTTTTATGCTATTGGCAAAGGACCAGCTTTGCACATCTTAGGTAGAAAGTAGCATAAGATTAGGCTGTTTAACTACTTGACTTAGGTTTCTGATAACCTCAATCTACTCAGGAAGATTTTACTCATCTTCCAAACTACTTCTCTGGAAGTGACAATGGCTAAGTTAGTTTTTTAAATATTTAGTTAACTCAAGTTATGTCTTTGTTATGATGTATATACACAGTTAAAACACATTGCATATTTTCTATTAGAGACCATACGAAAACCACAATGAAATGGAGAAAAATATATCCTACATGAGAAACACACTGAGTGTGGGAATGTATAATATATATAATTAAAACATGATCTTTCTCTTATTGTGGGCATCTTAAATATAAAAATATTCAATATGTTGCTGAGCTTAATGATACTTCCAATTTATTTATTTCCTGTCAAATAAGCAGTGGAATTTACAGTCATGTATTTAATTTAAATTATAATTACTTTAAAAAATAAAACCATATGAGAGCTGAGTAATAATGCCAAATCTTGGAGATAGAATGAGCTTTCACTTATGACTGTTACAGGATGCTCAAGTTTACATCGCCGCTTCCCAACTGGGCTTCACCGAAGCCCATGGAAAAAGTGGATTCACCCTCCCGGGGTAGTAATTCTTGGTGTCTTCGAGGCTCAAAAACTAGAGACACCAAACGTAAGCTTTATTTTGTATATTTCTCCTTGCTTCGTAAGATTGCAGAAGAAAATTGAATACTTTACAATAAGAAAATAAAAACTAGATAGATGCGACCGTTTCTTTTTCTCTGTCTTCAATTTCAAAACAATAAGCTATTTACTTTTTAACTAGTTAAAAGGAATCTAATGTAGCTCTTTAAATTTTACAATGGCTTAAAATTAACTTATTCTATGATAAGAACCCTGCTTGTTTTTAAAATGTGTCACTGTAAAGGAAGGAATCTAGATGCTTAAATGTAAAAGAATACATGTAAAGTGAGGCTAGTATGAGAGTGAATGAATCTAAATACTGGACATATGCATTATGTCAACCTACTTGCCCTCTGTAATTCTAGTAGCATCCCACACTTGCATGAATTATAGAGGGATATTAATTCAAGCTTGAATTTTTTCCAAGCCTAAAACAGAAATGGCTTATAAAGGTGTTAGAATAAGTTGATTGAAAGTTGAAGATGACAAAGAGATCTTAAATAGTAAGACAAAATTAATCACTAACAACAACAAAAAATGTATTGTATTTTGTTTGGTACATATTTGGAAGACTACTATGGTAAATATATAGGGAGGCTGAATTTATATGGCTTTAGAATATCCAATTAGAATTTATTTTATGACAGTTAAATTAGTAAAAATCCACAGACATTGAGTTTGAATATTTCAAGACATTCTACTGGAGATATTATTAGAAATCATTAGAAATAATTCCTTAAATATATGTTTTATTAATTACTTATTGATAGTGCAAATAAAAATCATAAAATCTGATAAAAATGATTATTATATCTGCAAGACTACTGTTTTAAAACATTCTTAAAAGAGTTTATAATATAATCTCTTTTAAGAATGGCATTAACCAAAAGACTGTGAGTACATAGCCATAGTGGCAGGCATTACATCCATGTATGTATATGTCTCATTATCCTTATAATCCCCTATTGCAGGTAAGGAAATTGCTCTCATTTTACAAAAAGGAAACTGGTTTAGAGTAAGTAACATGTCTAAGGAAAATGCAGACACTAGCTATTACAACAGGTGTTAAAATTCAGGAACCCAATTCCAATGCCTTCATATCAAATACACTGCTATTTTGCCCTCTTATGAAGCAGTTATTCATGAAGTCTTTCTTATACATATCTTTAATATAAAATCATGTACAATAGTCTATAGTCCAGTGGTTCTCAACCTTCCTAATGCCGCAACCCTTTAATACAGTTCCTCATGTTGTGGTGACTCCCAACCATAAAATTATTTTCGTTGCTACTTCATAACTGTAATTTTGCTACTGTTATGAATCGTAATGTAAATATCTGATATGCAGGATGTATTTTCATTGTTTGCGACCCACAGGTTTAGAACCGCTGTACAGTCCTTTTTAACATTATTTTATAGTCTATGAACATATACATGTATAAGTGTTTTGGATGCAGAGAAAACCCAACTCAAACAGACCAAATAAGAAAGGAATTTAATCACATAGAAGGTCAGACTGCAGATCAGTTCAGTTGGGTCCATGTCTCTAATTTTATATGTTTTCTCTCATGAATGTTCTACATATTTGTTTTCTTTTCAAGGGTTTTGCAGTCCTTATGATCCCTAAGCTTACTTTCAAATATTGAAGGCAGAGTCCTTCTCATTCAAATCTAGGGAGAGAGAAAATATTTTTCACTCATTGTCATCTAACAGGATGTCCTGCATATTCAACTGATGGACCTCCCATGAGCACATCTCTTTGGTTTGGGAAATGTCCTGCACTAATTTATTTAGACCACTGCCTATCCCTTATCCTTGTGATAAAGGTGTGGGTGTGGGAAGATTACTGTTGCAGGCTTACATAATTCAAGGCCCACCCCTGCAAATGTCAGTGAGACCAATAGATGAAACACTATGAGGGAAATATTTAGCAAAGGTGCAATCTAGTCAACCATCCTTCCCAATCTTCTAGGAAAAATTGAGAAATGTAGTCAATCATCTTACCCTTGAACTTATCATCCATACAAAAATATTTTCTGATTTTTGCTCAATTTGCTCTTTCAGATCACAAACACAGTCTTCCATTAGTAGTATAAATGATTACTCTAAATTATCAATCAAACCTCTGAGCTTTCTTGAAATATACTCTCCTGTGTAGCTTGGACTAGGTGCTGGCTGCAAACTCACCATAGCAAAAGGGTGTATGTGGTTGGTGTCTTCTCTAAATTTTCTTAAAAAAAGAATGTTCTTATTTAAATTGGTAACATCTTAAGCTGGGATCGTACCCTGTGAAGCTAGTAAGTGTTTCAAGATGACTTTCTTCTGGAAAATCATCAAGTGATCCTCAGAAGTTCCCCACTAGGCCTCTTGGTTGTGAAATTCTTTTAACACTGGAATGCTTTCATTGTCTTCTGGTGCTCATTTATTTGGCTCCTTTCTCGGGCTCTAGCAGTTCTCATCCAGGATTTTGCTAGTATCGTGCCTTCACCTTTCCAGGCAGCCTGAATGATCCAAGACCATCCACAGAGTCACGTGGGACTAGTATATCTCCCAATTGAATTAGTCATACATACCTGTATGCTACAAGATTTGGGAGTTCAGCCCAATTGATCCCAGCAAAACAGAACTCTAAAGGCCCCAAATTCAAAGTAATTCTCCAGGTTGTCTCCGGTCCAGTTAATATTATTTAGCAGGGGGGATATCTCTAGTGCAGCGCATGCTCAAACTACATGGGTCTCTTAAGTATTCTGAGTAGCTTATCAAAAGTCCCATTCTCACTACCCCAATGTATCAGAATGGAAAAGAGGTTTTCATCAAAGATAAACAGCCCTGCTTTCCTCAAAGACAAACTACTCACAAAAAAATATTCTATGTCTCTCAGCCTTTTTATATTCTCAAAATGGATGATGGGTGGGAAGGATGTGTGCGAAGATGCCAAAGTCATGGAACAAATATTAGGATATATCCTTAAATCTGCACTTTGCCACTTACACATGGCACTGAATATTGAAATATCAACTTTTTTGTCTTATTTTATTTCCGATGATTAAAATTATTTTCTGATTTATTCATTTTTAATATTTTATTGTAAAATATATTTAGGGAGAGAGGAAGTAGAGGAAGAGAAACATTGATGTGAGAGAGAAACACTGATTGGGATTGGTTGCCTTGTCTGACCTGGGATCAAACTCAAAACTTTTTTTCCCATTTATTTTTCTATAGACAGAAGAGAGGAGAGAGGAGAGAGGAGGGGGAAGAGAGAGAGAGAAACATACATTTGAGAGAGACACATAGATTAGTTGCCTTCTGTTTGCATGCCTACTGGGACCTGGGATCGGGCCTACAACCATGGTACATGCCCTGATGGGGAATTACACCTACACTCTTCTATCTGCAGGGCCCATGTTCTAACCACTGCTCCAAACTGGCCAGGACAAACATTCTTTTTTGTGTACAGGATGGTGCACCAACCAACTAAACCACCTGGTGAGGGTTCTGTATAAGATTTCTAAAAGACATTTGTTGATAATTTAAAAAACTTTCAAGAAATAAAATCCAATTTTTTCATTGGCACTTTTGCAGTTTTATTATGGAGGAAATTGTTTTTGTTTTTAAAATTTAATATCTACTATTATATTAATACTAGAGTCCCGTTGCACCAAGATTCACACAATAGGCATTCCTTCCCCTGGCTGCTGGCACCGGTTTTCCTCTGGCACCTGGGACCCAGGCCTTTGGTCTGGCCACAGCAGCAAAGCTTGGCTTCTCCGCTCCCGCTGCAGTGGAGAAGCCAAGCCTCTTCAGTCTTTAGTCTTCAGTAGTCTTCAGTCTTCGCTTGGGCCGGGGCCTTCAGTCTTTGCTCCACGCCTGTGTATGCAAATTAACCAGTCATCTTTGTTGGGTTAATTTGCGTACTCATCCTGATTGGCTGGTGGGCGTAGCAGAGTGATGACCAATTTGAATAGTTCTCTTTTATTAGTGTAGATAAAATAAGCTTTGTATAACCACTATATTAACATAACAACTATATTAACCATAACCACTATAATAACAATATATCCATTCACAGCACAGAGTTGTTAGCACTTTTTTAATTTACACGTGCATTTGAGAATAATGGGACTAGTGGTGGAAAAAAGTTATAAAATAACACTGATTTCATTATTCTTTTCTAATACTTTTGGCACAGAGTAGGTGCTCAATACATTTTTAACACAATAAGATAACATAATAGTTTAAAGGTATAACATATTTCTGGCTCAACCTATTTCAATAGACTCTTTCTTTTCTCCTTCTCCTTATCATCTTTTTGTTCCTTCTTAAAAGCAACCAATAATTTCTTGAGGTCTGTGTTTCACCAGGAAAAAACAAATCTGAACTGATTAAGAATATTAGTCTAAATATATTCAGCTCACTTTTAACTGACACTTGCCAAATTCATTCAGAATATAAATTCTGTAGGCATACATGCAAAGGGCAGGAAATCATTGCTTTAAAAATGCTGAATATTCACATCCACTTTAATGAAACTTGTATTGGATGAGTACAATTAAGAAAGAGACTGACTCTTAAACAGGTTGGAACTCCATAAACAATTCTGAAACTTTAAAAAAAAGTGTAATTTGCTTTACAGCCAAGTTCTTCCCTGGCAGCTTCTCTATCGGCTCTTAGCTGCACATTCAGTGTAGTCAATGAGCCAATTCCAAAGATATTTCAGGAACCTAGTTTGTGCTTAGGGGCAGCGTTTTGCTAATTAGGACTTCTATTGTACAGAAGTGAAACTTATTAGAGAGAGTACTTTAAGTGGCTTAAGCAGGTAGGACTATTTGTACTTATTTTCTGAGCTGCCAATATGTTAATCTAGCATTTGGTGGGAATGGGTAGCTTCCTTTGCTCTGCCTCTAAACTTCGTTTTTGTTTTTCTTATAGAACATATTGTTTTTGCATATACTTCCTGAGATAATATTTGCTTTCACTTTGATAACCACGGTGCATAGCGATTATGCCAGGTCTTGCACATGGCATCTGTTTTAAAAATGTTTGTAGAATTGAGTTATTTTTATGAATTTTATTTCTCTAAAGAAGACATGGATATATGCTAACTTCTTTATTTTAAACAACAAAAGCAATAATAATAATAATAATAACTACTACAGTATTGAGGTTTTAAAATAAGCCAGTCACTACTTCAAGCACTTTCTATGTATTAACTAATCCTCATAACAAACCTATCAGTAGGTAGATTTATTTTCACTGTGAAATTATGAATTAAAATGATATTAGATTGAATTACTTTGTTTTGGTCATGAATACACTAATGCATGGATTCAAGATTCAAAACCAGGCATTCTAGCTTTGTATAATTTATATATAGAAATAAATAAATCTTAATAAAGTAAGAGGCATTTTTGCTTATGTGTAGACTGGAATAATTTGCAACAGGTTAATGCTCACATATACACCAACTATAAAAGCCATATAAAACAAAGAAACAATGTACTTAAAAGCATCAGAGAACTACAGAAATAGGGAATATCAAGAGGCTAAGATTTTGGAAAAGAGAGAAACATGAAAGGATAGCTTACCTGTGGTTGCTATTTCCCAAGAGTATTTGCTGCTTCTGCACATGGGCAAGAGGCCAAGAATACAGGGTGTGTCTGGACAGAGGTCTGTTGCTGTGGATATAGAAACGAGGATTTGTCATCAGCTAGGAGCTGCTAGAGCAATATGGCTGCAACGTCAGACACCTAACACACATGAATAGTTTACCATGGAAACATTTGACAAATTCTGATATGTATGCAGCAAGATACTAAAAAATCAAAATAAATAAAACATAAATAATACAGATTAACTTTTTGTTAGATTCTAGCCAGTTTTTCAGAAAAAATAAATAAATAAAAGAGTAGTATTCTATTGTGTAAATGTACCACAGCTTTTTTATCCACTCACTCACCTACTGATGGACTCTCGGGCTGCTTCCAAATATTGGCTATTGTAAATTATGCTGCAATGATCATAAGGGTACATAAATTCAATGGAATTAGTGTTTGATAAAATCCAACACATATTTATGATAAAAACTCTTAGCAAAGTGGGGATAGAGGAAACATACCTCAACAAAATGAAGGCCTTATATGAGAAACTGACAGCCAACATTATACTCAGTGGGCAAAAATACGAGCATTCCCCTTAAGATTGGGAACAAGACAGGGATGTCCACTTTCACCAAAGTTATTCAACACTAGAGGCCCAATGCACAAAAATTCGTGCAAGAATAGGCCTTGCCCTGACTGGTTTCACTCAGTGGATAGAGTATTGGCCTGCGGATGCAAGGGTCCCAGGTTCAGTTCCAGTCATGGGCACCAGAAATAAATAAATATATATATATATATTAAAAGAAGAAGAAGAATAGACCTTGGACCCAGGACCCAGGCTGGTTTCCCCTGGGCCAGTGGCGATTCATAGAGGAGCCAAAAAGAGTAGTAAGATCCAAAAGACCAGCCAAATCAGTCTATTGGAGAAAGAAACAATTCCAATATTTGATAGTTTAGGTCCATGGTCGGCAAACTGTGGCTCGCGAGCCACATGTGGCTCTTTGGCCCCTTGAGTGTGGCTCTTCCAGAAAATACCAACTCCTGTGCACAGGCCATGAAGTTTCAATCACACTGTACATGCATGCCCCGCATGTGGTATTTTGTGGAAAAGCCACACACAATGGGCTGCAGTTTGCTGACCACTGCCCTGGGCTACCTGCAGGCACCCAGGACCCGGGCTGGCTTTCCCTAGGCTGCCCACAGGCACCTGGAACCCCAGCTGGCTTCCCTCCCACCCTGGCTTTGTCAGGAAGGACGTCTGGAATGACTTCTGGAAGATGTCTGATCTAATTAGCATATTACCCTTTTATTATTATAGATAGTACTGGAAGTCCTAACCACAGCAATCAGACAAGAAGAAGAAATAAAAACATCCAAATAGAAAAGGACGAAGTAAAATTGCCATTGTTTGCAGATGACATGATATTATATATAAAGAACCCTAAAGATTCCACCAAAAAACTACTAGAACTGATACATGAATTCAGTAAAATAGTAGGATACAAAATAAATATCTAAAGCTATTTTTTAGAGGGCTTTAACTTGAGTTTTAATTAAGTATTTGAACAAATACACAGTTTTTCTATGAGAAATAAGCAGGAATTTCTTTTCTTAGTGAAAGTATGCCTGGGTATGTAAACAGAATGCATATCTATATACTGGGTGTTATGTAAATAAATAAGTGTGGTTAAGTTATGGAAAAAGGGGTATCTTAAATTTTTTCCCATGAAACTTTTCATTATATTTTGGTGTACATCTATAGTTGGGTGGGAAAATTATCTTTAAGTTTAAGTTATTACTCAGGGCCCAACATCTGGAGAGTATTAGTAACACATTTGTTCCATAAACACGTACATCTAAAGGAAAGTTATAACATTTTTTAAAACAATTATTTTATAGAATAAAATTTTAAGATTGTTTTGTTGTTAGATTTTGAGAAATAATCCCACTTAGAAATATAATTACGTGAATGTTTAAAGGGAGGTCTGGGGAAAATTATGATTGATCATTTCCTGACTTGGACTATTTTTCAATGTTTTTATTTCAGAGTGAGGAGGGAGAGGGAGAGAGAGATAGAAATGTCAATGATGAGAGAGGATCATTGATCGGCTGCCTCCTGCAGAGCCTCTTATGGATTGAGCCTGCACCTGAGCATATTCCCTGACCAGGAATCCAGCTAGGACATCCTGGTTCATGGGCCGATGCGAAACCACTGAGCATCACTGGCCAGGCTGGACTATTTTTAAGTCTAGAAACCCACATTTACTTCTCTGTAATGTACTCTATCCTCAGGCAAAATCATTCATTCCCAGGGCCTCTAATTTCAGCCATGTACAAATGGCAGCCAAATATTTATCTCTAGACTTGACTATTCCCGTTGCCTACTTTGCAACTCCCTTTGAATGTTTTGATGCTTCAAAGACACCAAACATTTAACTTTTCAAAACGAACAAATCCCAATATATTCTCTCACAAAAACTGGTCCTCATGCAACATTGTTTCTAAGCAGTTGCACAAATATCTATGCATTAATAAAGGGGCTCTCTCCTCTCCTCAATCCAACTTTTCAAGATCAGTCAAACATCAAGAATTTCTGTATTACTTCATATGTATCTGTTAACTTGTTAGACTGAATTTCATAAGGACAGAGACAATGCCTCACTTTTTTCACAGTTGTATAACCCAAATCCTGTGCAGTACCTCACTCCAAAAGAGGTACTTAATAAATGTTTGTTGGATGAATAAATGAATATATATGTACTAGAGGCCCGTTGCAGGAAATTTGTGCAATGATGGGGGGGTGGGTTGTCCCTCAGTCGAGCCTTCACCCTCTCCAATCTGGGACCTCTCCAATCTGGGATTCCATACCATATGGAATCACTTACATGTAGAATCCAAAGTCATACCCACAGAAACAGAGAATAGAATGGTGATTATTAGGGACTTTGGGGTGGGGAAATGGGAATAGGTTGGCCGAAGAGTACAAACTTTCAGATGACTGTATTATGGAAATCTAATGTACAGAATCTATATACATAAAAGCCTAAGTGACTGTTCAACCGTTGGACCATTAGACCATTTGACCATTTGACCAGTAGCTATCATGTGCATTGACCACGAGGAGGCAGACACTCAACGAACAGTCTGATGAATATCAGAGGGAAGTGGGGAGAGAGGAGGAAGGGAAGAAATTAACCAAAGATCTTATATGCCTTCTAGGGATACTTCAGCCAGGCTTGCATGGATTGGGCTGAAACTGGCAGTCTGACATCCCCTGAGGGGCCCCGAATTGCAAGAAGGCACAGGCCAGGCCAAGGGACCCCACCGGTGCATGAATCTGTGCACCAGGCCTCTAGTGGTGATATAATTAATTAAACTATATTGTACACATCAGATTTCCTAAGAGAGTAGATCTTAAGTGTTCTCACCACACATATACACAAAATGGTGGCCATGTGAGGTGGTAGATATGATTGTTATAATTTGACCTACATATGTGTTGTACACCTCATAGAGTGGAGGGGCAGATCTTTTTGGTTCATTTCACAAAACTTTAATTTATAACTTTAAATTTATTTTATATTAAGGTAAGCACTTTGTTATTGAATTTAAATGCTGTTGAAGGCAGCTACCTACGATATAACTAATGAATTTCAAAGTTTCCAATCTATTTAAACAGACTTGATGTAGATATTTTCAAATATCTACCTATATACAAGGCACAAGTGACCTTACTTTAGAGCATACTACCTAGCAGATTCTATGTTGCCTATCAGGAAATAGACCTGATTTCAGAGTTCATGTTTTTCATCAAAAACAAAAACAAAACCCCAAAAACCCCAAACCAGTTATCACCACTTAGCAGAAGACAGTAGATTCTAAACAGATATCTCAACCAAAGTCAATTATTTCTTGAAGCTTTGTTTTCACAAATCACTTTTTAATCACAAGTTATAATACAACATGGTGTACATATTTCTTTATTTTTTAAAAAAATACATTTTATTGATTTTTTACAGAGAGGGATAGAAAGTTAGAAACATCAGTGAGAGAGAAACATCGATCAGCTGCCTCCTGCATACCCCTTACTGGAGATGTGCCTGCAACCAAGGTACATGCCCTTTACTAGAATCAAACCTGGAACCCCATAGACCAACACTCCATTCACTGAGCCAGGCTAAATATTTCTTTTTGATGTTGTTTATAATCGTTGCCAAAATAGTTGTGAGGATCATCTGGTTGTACATATTTATTAAATATATCATACACATGGATGATGGGAATATTTTTACTTTGTCTAGTCATTTTATCCTTTCTCCCCTTACCTAATTTATATATACTAACTAGTAGCCCAGTGCACAAAAATTTTGTGGACTCGGGAGGGTCCCTCAGTTATTAAACATTTACCACACAACACTGACCACATTGGTGGTGGTGGTGGTCTTGTCAGAATGTGTTAG
>NW_006299245.1:4948782-4959815 GCF_000327345.1 Myotis davidii | reverse complement strand
CCCCTGCCCACCCTCCAAATCCCTTCCACCATGCATTTCTGTTCTCCTATTTGTTTGTTCGATTGTTCTGCTGCTCCTTCTCCTCACCCCACCACCCTTGGATCGTAATGTAAAATTCTTTTACCATGTCAAAAATATATTAAAAATACAGGTACTTTGAAAAAAAAAAATACAGGTACTTCTCTGAACACCGGCCACAGCCGCCCGCCTCTTTCCTGGCTCCACTCCGGCTTCTCCCAGGGATGCCTTTGCCTTGCCACCTGGCTCGCCTGCTGCCTTTGTTGGATTGTTCTGCTGCTCCTTCTCTTCACTCCACCACCCTTGGATCATAATGTAAGATTCTTTTACCATGTCAAGAAATTATTAAAAATACAGGTACTTTGAAAAAAAAAATACAGGTACTTCTCTGAACACCGGCCACAGCCGCCCGCCTCTTTCCTGGCCCCACTCCGGCTTCTCCCAGGGATGCCTTTGCCTTGCCACCTGGCTCTTGCCTGCTGCCTGGGTTTCCAATCACTGTCCTTCCCTTTCCACCTCCAATCATTGTGCCTACATATGCAAATTAACCACCATCTTTGTTGCCAGTTAATTTGCATATAACCCTGATTATCCAATGGGATGCGTAATGAAGGTATGGTCAATTACCATGTTTGTCTATTATTAGATTAGATAGTAGACTAGGGCTGTCATGACCAATGGATGACTGGTCACCATGAGGGACCTCACCTGGATCAGGGGTGTGGCTGGACTGAAAAACCACTGGCGGTCCCTCGCCCAGGCCGGGGCAGCCCTGGGGGCCAGGTGTGTGTGGTGCAGTCTATTAAAAATAAAGAAAGGGCAGCTTCTCGAAGTGTAGTCACCGAGGCACAGCTCCGTGCCGGCACACTGGGCCCACCACCAGGTGTGGGAAAGTGGAGTCCGGGCAGGAGCAGCCCCAGTGCATGTGGCTGGGTGGACTCAGGGTCGTGCAGATGGATAGACTATGCTGGACGGTGCCGGTGGGCTGTGTGGAGGGCTGCAGAGGTACAGAGCTGTTAGGACAGTGGCCCCGGGACGGGGGGTATCAGTGAAGCTGATGTGCCAGGTAGGCCTCAGGTCCTCCGGCACTTCCAGGGGAGCATGGCCATCCAGAGTGGGAGAAGAAGCCCTTCTTTCTGGAAGAACACAGGTGGTTAAACGTGCGTAGAGAAACTATGTCAGTTCCCTGAGCCGCCTGTTGGTGCCGACTGCAGGGTTCACTGTGGGATGTAAGCCAGGACGTGGGCCAGGATGTGGTCTTGGCAGCTGGACTCACCCCTGGCATCTCCTCAGCATCATGACCTCATGACTTCACGATGTCACCCGCAAGTGGCCATTGCTGCTGGTCTATGGGCCCCTGGTGAGTCGTCACTGTGTGTGCTCAGGGCAGTGCTCTCTGTGTTTCCATTGAAAGGACATCATATGTGATGGGTGCTGTTGATTCCTTAAGGTTGAAATGGGGCAGCCTGAACTTGCTTAGACACGATCTTCTTGGGCTCAGAACAGGCAGCCACTGGAGTGCCAGCTTGGCCATCCCACACAGTCAGATGACACCAGGAAGCACAGAAATGCCAAAGCCCCAATGGAATCTGCCAGGAAACAGACCCCAGTTCACATACTGGAGTGGAAACAAGAGAACAGTGGCACCTGTTGGACTTCGGCTAGAACTGTGCTTGCGGGTCTGTCTGCAGGGTCCCTGCACCCTGGCTGGGGTCCCATGGCCGAGGAAGCTCTGCAAGCCTTGATTCTGGAGTTACAGATCTTAGCAAGTAGGCAGGTGCACAAAGATGGAGTAGAAAATAGCAAGGTTAGACTGTGTGTGAGTGTGTGCATTTATACACATATATGCCCATTTCCCCCAGCCTTTTTCTGAGTTGTTTGAGAGCATGCTCATGCTCCCCTGTGTATTTCCCAAAAGCAGACACTCCTACATAACAATTCTCTACCCAACCACGTGAGGAAATCTTCATTCAAACAGTATTAAGTTTCAATCCACAGACCCCATTTGAATTCTGACAACTGTGTCAACAGTGTTACCCACTCCCCATCCCCAGGATCCCATCCACCTAGGATGGGTCCTCTGTCATTCCCGTCTCTGACAGTTTTTCAGTTTTAATTAAAAATCATAGACTTTTGCCCTAAAAATAAAATTAAATAAATAAAAATAAAGAAAGACCTGCTGGCTCTCTGAGTTAGGAGCCAGTGGTCTCGGATTGGAGAGGGTACAGGCTGGCCTGAGGGACCCCCCTGCACGAATTTTGTGCACCAGGCCACTCGTATTCCATAAACACATTGTATAGTATTCTTGTACCTTTTCCTGCTTTCATTTCTCCCACCAGTTATTCTGTTGATGATACCTTGACTATATTTATTTCATATATTTGCAATGGCTGAAGCAAAATGCAATGGCTTTAACTGGTCTAACTTTGACTAGACTCTCTTTAAAGTCATGACAACCAACAATGTTCAAGTGGATTATTAATGATGGCCAGCAACCATACTTTCCCACTTTCTTGAAATCTTCAACCACCCCTTCTCTTTCTTGAAATCTCTTCTCTTTCTTGAAATCTTCAACCACCCCTTCTCAGCACAAATTCTCAGTTATTTAACTGCCACCTACTTTATTGAGAACAAAGAAACAAAGTCAATCTTGAACAGACTGCACTCATATCTACCCACACTCTGCCTTCCTTCCTGTAAACATTTGTGAATTATTAATGCTCATATCTAATGTCAATCTATGTGTTCACTACCCAATTTTCTAATTATGAAGCAGAGAGTTTACCACCATTTTTCTGAAATATCATAAATCTAAGTATATTTAGCCATTCTATTTAAAACCATTGCCTAAGATATCATATTTTAGAAGAAAGTGATATTTTTTGTATCCTTTCATTACTTTTAAGTGTTGTAATAATCACTTGAAAACTCAGTTTAATTTTAAATTTAAAGAAATCATTGAAATTTAATGTTTTGTGAACAGAAATAAAACTTAATATATATACAGAACTCCAGTTTCTGTGCATAGGAAAAAATAATAAAACTTTAAACATTTCTGCCTGTCTACATGAACCCCTGATTGTTTCTAGATATCTGTAAGGGAGAATAAAATAAATTCTACGTCAACCATACTTGACTGACTCATAATTATGGGCCCAAAATTGTCACTAATAAAAATGCCATCAAATGGAAAATTGTATTTTAAGAGTCACAGAGAATTATTGTAAAATATTTCATAAATATAATTATATAAGAGCACGCTTCCACACCTCAGTCAATCCTTTTTTTTTGGTTGGCATGTAATCCAAATGCACTTTTAGGTCCAAGCAGTGTTGTTATTATTTAAATTTAACATCTCTTCACTTTTAGAAAATATACAATCGGGACTCATGCAAAATCAAACTCTCTGTCTATGAAATTCTTCCGAGTTTATCTAGCATGAGTAACTAGAAAATGTTCTATAAATATTCATAAGCTGGCAGTTACCCATAGCTGAAAGATATTTGAGGTATAAAAATAAAATCCCATAGAAAACTTTAACCTGATTATTTTAAATTGAGGTAGGAACTTTTCTTGAAAGCTCATGCATGACCAATATGTTTACTCTATTTTAAACAGCTGCTTTTATTTTGATACTTTCCGTGTTATATCCAGTATTAATGGAAATTTATCTCATATAATAGATGTTATTCCTATCATTTGGTACTCTGCTATATTAGTGTTTTTGCTTGTAGATTATCATAAATAGGAAGATTTTTTTATATACCTGGCAGTACTTCACAGCACCTCCACATTTTAATTTATTACTCTCATTTCTTTATGTGATGTCTGCAAATTTTCTACTTTCACCTAAACTTCTGATTTACAGTGTTTATTAAGGAGTTAGCAAAACTAATTTTTCTATATAAAAATAAATACCTATTTAATTTTAAGCATTAAATTATGAATTAAGTATTTATAATTTTATAAGTATACATATATAAGGTGATTGATAGGATGATCAATTTTGTGAAAAACACTGAGAGATATTACCATAATTATTATATTTAGAGTACTGCACTCTCTTTGAATTTGTTCCTATTGACTCAAAATAAAGTTATATAAATGATAAAAATAAAGATTGCCCATTCCCCAATTAAACTAAATAGTATAAAAAGGATTTTTATTATAAAAAATAACAAATTTCATAGTTTAGATATAATTTAAATAAAACATATGCACACTATCATATATTAAGCCGCTTTAACTATATATCAGGAAATAAAATATATGACCAATATATGCGCTTTCTATTATATCAAAGCTATTCTGAAGACAAGTAATATTATCTTTGGTTCTTACTTAATAATTATCACAATCTCACAATTATTTTATAATTTATAAAAGGAGTGAAATTTTGTTACACAAGACAATATTCCCTGGGAGAAATTTTCCAAATCAGTATGCATATATTATACTAACGCTTTAGAGTGGAATAGTTGAGAAATGGGACTACTTTGCCTCACTAAACTTCTAGGAAAATAAAAGACCATGTCTATATTATAATGTTCAAAGTGAATCAGGTAAAACCTTTGGGTATTATTCATGATTGTACATTTTAATGTAGCCCAGAAGCACCGGACAAATTTTACAAATTTTTTTAAGTGGTTTCAGGGAAATTAGACCATTTAAAAATGTTCCTCCCTATTCAATCCAGTCACACTATATAGACTAGGTAATGATCTCATATATCCATGTCACAGGCCAGAGAAAATAAGTTTACAGTTATTGGTATGGAAAATAATACAATAATTAATAATAAGAAGACAATAATTAACTCTGTTTCACATACTCATAACTATAAACCTACTTTTGCCCCACCCTGTAGTTTTTAATTGAAGAAACTTTTCTATACAGGACCCTAAGTATACAATTCAAGTGTTAATGTATATATATATATATACATGCATATGTATATTTATACCTATGTGTATATAAGTATATGTTACAAATGTGGGCAATTTAGGGAAGTCTTTTTAGTGACTAACACTAGCCTTGGCTGTCTTTGAGAATTTGGCTCATCTGCAATATTAATATCCAACACTTCATGCTAAATGCATCAGCACTACCGCCCACTTCTATGAAATTAGCAGCACTCACACATCCTGCTCAAAGTCGCTGGAGGCAGTGCTGGTCCCTGACACCAGGACCCCTGCACAGCTAATTGAATCACAGATGAGCACTTGATCAAAGGACAAACAAGCTGTGTTTTCAGTAGCTGAATGCAAAGTACTAGCCGATTCTTAAAAAAAATGATTTTTAACAAAGCTGATCAGAATATTTTTCAACTGATATTGTAAAAACAAACACCCAGTTTATTTTGGGAAGAAAAATAGATACAAAGAGTTTAGTTGACTTATGTTGATGTCACAGCACTAAAATGCATATCTACAGCCTGAAGCCTTGGATTCTGAGTGACCTAATGTTTTTATTTCTGGAAAGTTCTGGACCTACTACCGTTTTGCTCTTCCCAAAGCCTGATTGTCTTTTTATGTTTTACATAAGTCATGACCTTGTCCCCTGTGTAGCTCCATAATTTTTCTCATATGTAAAATAATTTGAGTGAATCTGTGTTTCTTGTGAACAAAAAGCACTTAATTAAAATTCTCTTTCATGGAGCTCATATTTATCCATGTGAGCACACTTCCTACATTGCTGACTTCTTAGGATTAATTATGATGAGATTTTATCCTAGACTTTCTCTTCACTTTATTTTTTTGTGATCCATTATTAAATCATTTGTTATTGAAGAAAACTATTCCTATTGCTTAATGAAGAGCTGGCTCTGTTATCTGCATTTCCTCCTTTGTTCCTATTCTCCAATGCATCTCCTCTGGAAACTCTCTCACCCTTCAATCTCTTTCTTGTTGCCTTTTTCTTTTTGTTGATTTCACAGAGGAAGGGAGAGGAAGAGAGATAGAAACATCAATGATGAGAGAGAATTATTGATCTGCTGCCACTACATGCCCTTCCCCCCAACTGGGGATCGAGCCCACAACCAGGACATGTACCCTGACCAGGAATCAAAACAAGACCTCCTGGTTCATAGGTGGACTCTCAATGACTGAGCCTGCCAGCTGGGCTGTTTCTTGTTTTCTTATTCCATTATTACTTTACCTCAGTTTAGAAATGTGTTTTATATTCATATACATCCTAAGCTAGAATACTCTCTTGTCCAATGTTATTCTCTCATGATGTTATCTATTTACTATCACATTTCTTGAAATAATAACTTAGTTCAGGTCCTTTTATTCTTATGGGAGTATTTATGTCTCAATGTTTCTAAAATATTGCTTCCATCAAACTTCTGTAATATAAATTCTCTTTAATTTTATGAGGAAACAATTATTCACAAAATGTCTTCTTATTGTACATATTTATAGTGAAGCTATGATACAATTGATAATGTCATCTGTCTTTTGTATCCATAAATTATCTCTAAGGGCTACGAATAGGCAAGGGATAGAAGAAGGGAAAGAAAGAAAAGGCTCTACGGCATTCTAAGGGGACAAATAACGAGCAAAATATTTGCTTGTCTATTAATCTTTGGTTTTCTTGTGAATTATCTTTCAGAAATCTTATATTTTGATTTTTCTTGTCTTCTAAATGTATATATTTTGTGTGTTAGCCTTGGGAAAAGTCTTAAGAGGACAAGTTATTATTAAACAACCGATTTCTATGTGTAATTTTACAAACCTGTATATGTATTCCCTATTTTCCCCTTGGCTGTATGCCTCAGGAGGCTGACCTATTTGATCCTCATTAATGAACTCTCTTAATCTATAGTTTACAGTTAGATTTGGCCAATGAAGACTGGTAACAAATGGTCAAGAAAAGAAGGAACATAAAATTCAATTATGAATTCTATTGTCTTTCTCTCAGGGGGGTTCCCAAAGATTGGCAACACTAATACATTAGATGTTATAGTTGCTATGTGTAGGTTCTTTTTACAAAGTTATTTCACTTTGAATTCTGGTAGCAATCTCCTCCACTTTACAGTTAGGGTATTAAAAGCTATTATAAATCCTAGGGTTTCCATAAATATCTTATTAAATTTTTCTCTAATTACCTAATGTATGCTGTTTTTTTTTTTTTCAAGGCACTGACAGATACAATACTTTTCACATATTTATGAATTTTCACTCTCAGTCATATTTTTGCATTGTATTCTTTTTGTTGTCTATCCCTAAAAAATCTCTCAATTTCTTTACCGTGTCTCAGGGCCATTAAATGCTTCTTCAACACTCAGGCTTCCTTTTTGTAAAAAAAAAAATAATAATACTATATTGATTTTTTATGGAGAGGAAGGGGGAGGGATAGAGAATTAGAAACATCAATCAGCTGCCTCCTGCATACCTCCTCCTGGGGATGTGCCCACAACCAAGGTACATGCCCTTGAACAGGATTGAACCTGGGACCTTTCAGTCCACAGGCCAGCACTCTATCCACTGGCCAAACCAGGTAGGGAAATCACTTGGGCTTCTTGACATGAGTAGTAGAAATGAGTCAATGGGAGAAACCACCTTCTATTCTCATCTTGCTTCCCACTTACATTCACCTCTCTACTCTTATACTCACCTGGCTCTGATGTTTCTGGATCACACCTTTGTATAAGGTTTTTGCTTTTGACCACATATAAACACTTTTTTTTCTGTTTAAAACACATGCACACACCAAAAAAAGAAATAAACAAACAAACAAAGAAACAAACAAAACAAAAAGCATTTTCTTCCCTATCAAACCACTTAGAATTTTGCTGATAGTTTCTAGTGTCTGGCATCTCACCCCTAAACAAAAAAAGAATTTTAGTCAGATTTAATAATCAGCCCTCTTTCTCACTGTACATTTTCTCTTAGAATTATATTTGTTTAGTTTTGCAGGGGCAGCAAGAGAGAATCAGATTCCAGTCAGTTAAGACATCCTATCTAATAAAGAGGTAATATGCAAATTGACCATCACTCCAACACACAAGATGGCCACTCCCACTTGGTCAAAGATGGTCACCACAAGATGGCTGGCAGGGGAGGTCTGTTGTGGGTGATCAGGCTGGCAGGGAGGGCAGTTGGGAGGGAAGGCCTGAAAGGGAGGGCAACTGGGGACTATTAAACCTGCAGGGGAGGGCAATTGGAAGCTATTAGGCCTGCAGAGGAGGGCAGTTGGGGGTGACCAGGCCAGCAGGGGAGGGCAGTTAGGGACAATCAGGTCAGCAGGGGAGCAGTTAGGCATCGATCAGGCTGGCAGGCAGAAGTGGTTAGGGGCAATCAGGCAGGCAGGCAGATGAGTGGTTGGGAGCCAGCAGTCCTGGACTGTGAGTGGGATATCCAACTGCCCGTTTAGGCCCAATCCCACCAGGATTTAGGATTAGGCCTAAACAGACAGTCTGACATCCCTCGAGGGGTCCCAGATTGGAGCGGGTGCAGGCTGGGCTGAGGGATACATACCCACCCCCGTGCACAAATTGCATGCACTGGGACTCTAGTAGTCTTATATAATGTAAAATAATTGTGGGAGTGATATCACATCAGCTTTGGTGTATTGCAGGCTACAAGTAAGTCACAGATGCCACCCATTCCCAAGGGGAGAGTGTTATATGGTGCATGGCACCACAAACCAGAGATCATCAGACTATCTTAAAAATCTGCCTACCATATTCAGTTTAATTTTTTTCTAATTTCCATAGTTTTTTCTTCTTTGACTCATGTTTTTGTGCTTTTTTTTAAAAAAAAAAAATTTTAGTGTGACATTGGTTTACAAAGCCATCCTAGTACATGTTTCAATTGTATAATTCAATAAAATATCATGAGCACACTTCACTGTGCATCCATTGCCCCAAGCAAAGTCTCTTTCTGTCCCCATTTCCCCTCCCTTTGCCTACCTCCACCTAGCCCTATCTTCCCTTCCCTATGGATGTTCCCACACTGTTGTCTGTGTCTACGCGTTATGTGTACATGGTTGTTGGCTAATCCTTTCATCTTTTGTCATCCAGTTTTCCTAACCCCTCTCCCTTCTTACAGCTGTCAGTCTGTTCCACATACCCATGCCTCTGTTTGTATTTTGTTCCTCAGTTTATTTTGTTCATTAGATTCCATATAGCCAGGTTGTGAACTGCCTACAGAGAGGACCATGTGACAGAACTTTGAGTTGACCCACCAGCTGACTGCCAGCTAATCAATCACACAGTAGCAATAAAATGAATTCTACCAACAATGACAGAGACTTTTGAGGCAATTTTCCCCCCAGTTGAGCTTCCAAATGTGAAAACAGTTTAGCTGATATCATGATGATGGTCTTATGGTACTAGAGCAGAGGGCCAAGTAAATTGTGTCTGGATTTCTGACCTATAGGAATTGTGAAATAATAAATGTGTGTGTGTTTTTAACAACAACAAAAAAGAATTACATTTGTTTACACAAAATGAACTATCATCCATTTGTTTTAATTTCAAATATATGTGACACGTTTAACTTTTTATTTTATTTTTTCTTTAAGTTTTAATTTCCTCATCTATCTTCATAAGGTATTCATTATACATGTAATAGATCAATTCTTGTAAAGAACATTGTTCCAGTCTTTGTATGAAATTAGCATTTGATGTGTGGTAGCTATTATTATTATTAGTGTTATTTTTTAAAATATGATTTTATTGATTTCAGAGATGAAAGGGGAGGGAGAGAGAGAGAGAAACATCAATGATGAGAGAGAATAATGGATTGGCTGCTGCCTACATGCTCTTCACCAGGGATGAAACAACCTGGGCATGTACCCTTGACCAGAATCGAACCCGGGACCCTTCAGTCCCCAGGCCAATGCTCTATCCACTGAGCCAAACCAGCCAGGGTATTAGTTGTAGTATTTTTAATGGACATGCAATGAGTGTCTAAATTTTACCATACTCAAAGTTGAATCCATTGACTTCCGCAAAGTTACTCTTCCTCAGAGGTGGAACTGAATAAATTGGACCAGGGGAAAAAGCAGAAGAGTCTTTGACTTTAGATTCACTAAAACCAACACATAGCTGGATGAACCTTAATAGTCTTCTTTTTATGAGTGATCTCTAGACTCTTCATAAGAATAAAATGGATTTTGATGCCTGGTTTCCATCTGGTGGGGTGGCAAAGAATCTGCCTTAAAGTTCAGAAAGAATTACATGCATTTAGATGAGCCAATTCACAAGCTGCAATAGCATACTCATGGCTACCCCAAGTCACAAAGAGGTACTTTGAGGGTCCATCTCCAAAGGTAGCTCTTGTTAAATGATGGACCAGGGTTCTAGTCAAGACAGACAAAACCCATAGGGAAATAGACAATATTTGTTGAATTATTCTGATGTAAAGACATTCGCTGAAGGTCACTAACAATAAGAGAAATGCAAATTAAAACCACAATGAGATATCACCTCACACATGTCAAGATGACTATCATTAATAAATCAACAAAGAACAAATAAATGTTGGCAAGGAGAACAGGTGGAGAAAAGAGAATCCTAGGCCCCTGTTGCTTAGAATGCAGATTGGTGCAGCCACTGTGGAAAGAAGTATATTTTTATCAAAAAATTAAAAATGGAAGTGCCTTATAATCCATCAATTTCACTCTAGGAATACACCCCCCGACCCCCACCCCGCCCCGTCAGACCCTGAAACACTAATTTGAAAGAATATATGCACCCTTATGTTTATTGCAAATGATAATGTTTAAAAAGCAATCAAGACATTACATTCTTAGATATTTTAATTAATTAATCTTCTGTGTAGAAGTAAAGGCATATTTTTACTGGGCAGGGAATCAGCAAAATTATATTGAGCTTCTACTATGTGCTAGATTCTAGGATTAGGACAGTGGACCAAAAACTTGTGGAGTTTATATTCTAATGTGAGAGACTGACATTAAATAAACATCAGGTGCACAACAGTATATGGTTTGAGTATTTAAGAAGTCCTTAATAACCCTGCAGCCTTAGAAGCACATGCAATAAAAAT
>NW_006299245.1:4946892-4948093 GCF_000327345.1 Myotis davidii | reverse complement strand
ATTTATATAGTCAAAAAAATCACAAAGGTATTGATTACATCTCAGGGCTTGGAATGAGGAACCTGGCTCACAAAAAAAGCAGTTTACAGAAGCAGAATTCAGCATGTTAATTACAGTTTGGGGCCTCGGGATCACTGAGTTGACAGAAACACATCATCTGGGACCACTGGGTTGACAGGAACACATTATCTAGAGCCCTCGGGTCTCAAACCACTGAGTTGGCAGGAAGTCATTAGCTAGAGCCATTGAGGCAATTTAGAGTAATTGTACTGTCCTGGTCTTAGGACCACTGAGTTGACTGAAACACATTATCTGGAACCCTCGGGTCTTGGGATAATTGTGCTGTCCTGGTTCCCAGGTACAGAGGAATGTGCTTTCTAAAACCAGAAAGATAACAATCAATGGGATAGTCATTCAATTGAATGGGATGATTTATATAATTCAGAAAATCAAAGTAACTTTTCTATTGTTAAACCAAACAGCAGTGTTAAACTACAGTTTCTACCTGAGATGATTGCTACCATACTTCAGTAGCAGAGTTCCAGGGAAAGTTTAATTCTTCATCCAATCCCTCTAGGGAGGAAGGGACTCTGATTTAGGATGTATACATCTGGCTCAATGCACTTGATAATCTGCAGATGTGACTCACTTCCCAGCTTATAAAGGCTGCAGTTCTGGTGCCATGATATCCTCCCTGATTGGTCACTATTACCTTAGACCGGTTACCATATTAACTCCTGAACTCAAAGGTCAAGCACCACATGGGACATGTGATGCCCTCTTCCCTCATTGCTCTTTTCTTTCTGGCTTTCTTCCTTCTTTGTTATTTTGTAAATATAGACCTTTTTGGCTATTTCCAGCTCCCTTGTCTTATGTAAATACAACTGTTGCTGTTCCCTGTACCTGGCTCCCCTGTGTTATGGAGATGTACCTGTTGCTGCTTCCTTGTCTTATGCAAATGTAACTGCACCTGGCTTCCTTGTGTTATGGAGATGTACCTTATCCCAATCTGTAGCCCTGTGTTTTTCCATGGACCCCATTCTAAAAATTCCCTAAGCCTGCCTATATTCCCTTAAAATTCCTGTTTCAAAAGGATTACTTCCAAAAGGAGTATATAAGGGGAGGACTTAGCATGTCTAGCAAGCAAAAGTTTGCTGCCTATTTATGGGAATAGACTGGGAAAATGAGGAACCTAGGGGTA
>NW_006299245.1:4935073-4946852 GCF_000327345.1 Myotis davidii | reverse complement strand
GAACCTGAAGTTGGACAAAGGAGTGTTTATCAATATGGGAACACTCTGTCATGATTCAGTATTAAGTTCTGTGGCAAGGAAAATGAAAGTAATATGCTGCTGCAAGTGTGGGGCTTGGAAACTGAAAGCTAACTGGAAGTGATGGCCAACCTTAAATGAGGTAGAAATGCCAGAATAGCTGTGGCATATGGTAGAGAAAAGAAAAAGAATCAAATGCCTTAGAAAGGAATGTATATTATAGTGTAGATATTATATAACACCAGGAAATTTCAGCCAATTACATTCTATGGAAGGTCCTAGAATATACTATTTCCCAAAGCAATAAGGCTCTCCGTTGTAGATAATAGCATCTCTGGGAAAGATGCTATTACTAAACTGAGCTTACATATTGCAATGTCATAATGGTGATACTGAATTTTTGGACTGGAACCAGATTCTTCGTCAGCCAGAATTGAAGAATGAATCTACGGGAAGAAAGTGGTATAGCAAAGGTAAAGATTTATTGAAGAACAAGTACAGACTCCCATGAGGAGAGGAGGAAGGAGTCCCACAGAACGGACCCCCAGGTGGGGAGGGGGAGTCCCACAGAACTGACTCCCAAGTGGGGAGGGGGGAAAGGGTCCCAGTGAGTTCCTTTTCCCTATGGCTTATAAAGGCTGCAGTTCCTGTGTCCTGATATCTCCTCTGATTTGTCAATATTCCCCCTTTGAATTGGTTACTATACTGATTCCTAAGGCCCTCCTTCCTCATAGTCCTTCCATTTCTCTGGGCTTTCTTTTTTTTCATCTGAATGAAGGTCTTCCTTCTCTTTATTTTGTAAATATAGACCTTGCCTGGCTACTTTCAGTTCCCTTGTCTTATGTAAATGTAACTGCACCTGGCTTCCTTGTGTTATGGAAATACCTTCTCCCAGTCTGCAGCCCCGCCTCCCCCCACTTTTCCATGGACTCCAATTCTAAAAAATCCCTAAGCCCGCCTATGTTCCCCCCAAATTACTGCTTCAATGGGAACTTAAACTGATAGAGATCAAGTGATAATACTTGGCCTTCAAAACAAGACAGGCACAATGATGATAAAGAGTAAAAAGTTTGAAGGCATCTGGCAGGCCTGACTTCAGAGAACTAGGGAGACAGTTAATATAACATAGGGCTAGATAGATGGGTAATGAACAAGTATATCATTGCAGTATCATAACAAAAAGGAAGAATTAATAATTAGTATGTTGAAGGAAGCTAACTCAACAAAAAGTCACTGGAAATATCGCAATCCTTTTGTTTTCACCAGTCCTCTTTCTATAAAATGAAAATGAAAAATGGTAAGTCCCAGTGACTATTACAAGCTTAACCAATAATAAACCCAATTAAAACTGCTATCGAGATATAGAAACGAAACAATAAAGATTCAGGTATGTAGTATAGGGTCATTCATCTCCCAAATATTTTATTTTTTCACCTCTCAAGGAAGAGAATCAGAAAAAGTTCACAATCACTTGGGATTGAAAATATAGTACATTTTTGCAGGCTTGTTCCAGGCTATGCTAACCTGTCTGCCCTCTGTTAACATAATCCAAGTAGACCTAAACCACCTGGACATTTTGTAGAATATTACATTGGCCCACTCTCCATTTTATGAATGCTAGAATACTGATAGGATCTAGTGAGCAAGAAATGGCAAATAAATTGGAATCCTTAGTAAAACACATTTACTCCAAAGGAAGGGAGATAAACATTACTAAGATTCAGGGGCCTGCTACATCAGCGGAATACTTTGGAATTTAGTGATCTTCAGGATTCTGGGAACATTACCTCCAACCTAAAGGATATATTACTGCATCTCACACCTGCTAGCATTTAAGGAGAAAGTACACCACCAGATAGGCAATCTTGGGTTCTGAAAGCAGCCTACTCATACTTGGCAATACTTCTCGAACTATTCACTAAGTGACAAGAAAAGCTGTGGTCTTTGAGAGTGTTCCACAGCATAAAAGATTTCTGCAATCGGTCAAGATAATCCTGTTGGGTCATATTACTTGGAAGAATTTATGGCAGAGGTACCTCTGGTAGAAAAATAGTGTTGTTTGGAGTTTATGGCAAACCCTAACAAGAGGGAAACAAGCCCAGTAAAGGCCTAAATTCTTACAATGTCTTATGAAGTTTTGCATGAGTTGTCCCCTGTCCTCTCTCTGACCTCATTTTCTGTTACTCCCTCAACACTGTTTATTCCATTTACACTCGGGCTCTGTGCTGTTCCAGGAATGCTCTCTCCACAGGGCTTTTGCTCAATCCAACTGCATGACTAGTTACCTCACTGCATTTAAATATTGGCCCCATGTCACCTTGTTAATAAGGTGCATCTTTATTGCAGACTGCTGTTTTGCTTCATCATCCGTCACAACCAGTACATCCAATCTCGATGGTTATACTTTTTTTTAACAGTGCATCACAGATCTAATATCCTTGATATTTATTCATTTAAGTTATTTTTACCTGTTTGTTTTATTTTGTTTGTGTCTCTTCACTTGTAGAATATAAGGCAATCATTTTTGTTTAGTTTACTTATCAGTCTCAAGTCCTTAGAACAATTCCTGGCATTGAGTAGATACTCAACAAATTTTACATAATAAGTTGGGAGAAGAGAACAATCACACTTTGATTAAAATAGCCTTTGAAATAGTCTTATACTTCAGCAAAGTACTGAAGACAGAGTTAAAAAATAGTTAATATATCTGAATAATTTATAAGGATATTTGTTAACCAAATTAGAGATAAAAATTCAAACCTGGGTGAGGTTGTTATTGTTGATAAAACAATATGCTAGATTAATCAGTCCTCTTATTAACATCTAAAGTTTCTTCTCTATCTACTGCACAACCTAAACATTATTGTTCATAGTGATAACTTGAGATTCATAAAGGAAATGTTGCTAAAATACATTCCATGGGTATTCTTTAAAAGTTTGGAGAAGATAATGCATTTATTAACTATAATTAATTTTGTATAATCAAAAACAGTTTTAATGATAAAAAGTATCAATGGTTAATTTATGTTATTTAGAAAATACTAACTTAGATTAGCACTCTTGTCCTTGATTCTAAATAAGAGATGAATACTGTCACACTATAAAATCTCAATTATCAATGTGGATTTTTTTCCAGTCTATGGATTGTGTACCATGTGTTTCAAGTCACAGAGTATCTGACTGTCAGATCTTATCTTCATCTCTCACCTCTGCCTGTTCAGGTACTCCCACATGTGTAGGTTACCACCTGCACATTCTGGAATTAGCAAGAGTCTACGACTAATTCAGTCCCAGCCAAATTCACAGGAGATATTTATATCCTGAGGCAATTATCTACATATATAAAAGCCTGAGCGACCATCGCAACCGAAAGGACGACTGAACAGGCTGCTTGGGGAAACTAGGCCAGCGGTGGGGTGAGTGACAGGTGACCAAACAACTGAGCCACAGGCTGTGTGGGGTGACCAGGCCCATGGGGGGCAGTATGGGGCGGCCAGGCCAGTGGGGGGGAGCAGTTAAAGTTGACCAGGCTGGCGGGGTTGGCAGTTGGGGCAATCAGGTAGGCAGGCAGGTGAGCAGTTAGGAGCCAATGGTCTTGGATTGTGAGAGGGATGTCCGACTGCTGGTTTAGGCCTGATCTCTAGGACCAGCAGTCAACATCCCCCAAGGGGTCCCATATTGCAGAGGGTGCAGACTGGGCTGAGGGGACCCCCCACCCCCTTGCACAAATTTTGTGCACCGGGCCTCTAGTATATAATAAAAAGGTAATTTGCAAATGACCAAAATACTGAATGACTTGTTGCTATGATGTACACTAACCACCAAGGGGTAGACGCTCAGCACAGGAGCTGCCCTCTGGTGGTCAGTGTGCTCCAACAGGGGGATTGCTGCTCAGCCACAAACTGGGCTGATGGCTTGCAAGTGCAGTGGAGGTGGCAGGAGCCTCTTCTGCCTCCAAGGCAGCCCTAAGGATGTCCAACTGCTAAAGGGCACAGGCTGGGCTGAGAGGACCCCCGCCCCTCCCAGTTTGTGCACCAGGCCTTTAGTAATTTAATAAAATCATAAGTTAGTACTCAAAGGGGACCTTAGATACAATCTTAGTAGATCTAATCCCTGGCATATAGACAGGGCCCTAATGGACAGCTCTTGGTACCAAAGAGGGCCATTGTGCCATTGTGTTGACTTGAAGGCTGAACTCTACAAGTTTCCTTTAAACAGAACATCTCTGCTTTATTTCTGTTTCCTGAGGTTCCACTTGAGGCAGTTCCCCCCCCCCCCCCCCAAACAAGATTTCTCAAAATTATTTTTAAAAATTGAAAACACTACCAAGTTTTATTCTTTATAGATACAGAATCAATATTTCAGAGTGGAGACTGAGGCACAAATGTTCTTTTGTTTAATTGATGCATGAAACCATTTTTTATCCTGTAGTCTAAGCAGTGGAAAGGTTCTGTAAATTCCTGAGGTTAATGATACAGAGCCAATGAACATGGTGGAAAGGTCTTTGGAATTCCAAGTTTTAAAATATAAAATCAAGGAAGTTTCATGTCGTGAACGCCAAAACCAAAGAGCAATGCAAAACCTTGAGGGTCAATATAAGGGGAGCTGTTAAGATATATGGCTACTGCAAAATCTACATCTCAGGCTCTGAAGTTTCTTAAGAAATACTATGTTTCCTTGACCTCTCCATTGGATATATAAGAGAATTATCCAATTTAACACACCTTGTGCAAGAAAACTCTCATGTTTCTCCTTGAAATCCCTTCCCTCCATCTTTCCCAACTCTGTAATTAAAACTGTAGACTCAGAAGCTCAAGCCAAGTTTCTAGAGTTTATCCCATTTTCCCTTTTTTAAAAAATCAGTTCCCTTATTAAGATATGAGTGAGTTCTGTCAGTAATATCTCCAAACATATCAACAATATTTTTTTCTCTCCATTTGTATTAGTCTGGATCTAGTTCAAAACCACCAGCTCTCCGTAACTGAACACTGCAAAGCCTGTAGTAGCTATCACTGCTTTTATTCTGACCCTTATTCTGTCACCTGCTCTTTACATGATAAGTAAATCTAAGTAACCAGTTATTCTCAATTGCATCATTTTATTTTAATGTCTTGGATTATACTCATCATTTTTTGGAATTTGTTAGTATTATGTGTTTGTTTAATGTTCGCCTGCTTGTATTGAGAATGCTAAAAAGGGCTAATTCCAACGTAACCCTGATATTTGGGGGGCTAGCAATCTGGATCTATGCTGGCAAGCCCAGTGTACATTCTTGATAACCTACAATTAAGTCATTGCCTCTGTCCCAGAAACTGGTCTTGCAAAACCTGCTATCTAAATACAGAGGCCATAAAACTGTGAACAGTGCATTGTCCCGGAGGGGGGCATTATTAACACTGGCGCCAGGCCAGACCATCAGACATGACCTGGAGACCCCCAACACCTGGGGGCCTTCTTGCAAAGCCTGCGAAAAGGACCAGAAGCATAATCCATATTTATGGGGCAAAGACCCCAGGAAGATATAAAAGAGAAGCCCCCTGCATGTTTCTTTACTCAGATTTGGGAAGTTATTCCACTGAGTCTGCCGGCGTATTAAACAGTGTAACTCCTTTTCTTTAAAAGTGTTGCTTGGTTTTTCTTTGGTCTTCTGCAACAATATTGCTTATTCAACTGACTACTACAGGGTCCAGGTTTGTCTCATTCTCACCTGAACATGTAGGTGCTCAATAATTACTATTTGTTGAAGAAATAAATAACAAAAAGTCAAGTTAAATGATGCTCTTATAACTGTGGCTTGAGGTTTCTAAAGTCCTATTGTCTCATTCTTTGGTAAACATGTTGAGTTTTTCTTAACAGGACTAAGTTCACCAATATCAACGTGAAATGTGTGAGGCTTAAAATACTGCCAGATAGGTTACCGTTTGTTTTCAGCCAAACAGTGACAAATTATACAGACACTGATGATTAATGCTTTTATTTAGTTATTTATTTTTAACAGAAAGATAATCTTTCCCAGTGACTACTTTATTCTTTCTCAACTCTCTTTTTGGAAGGGGCAATACGTGATATAGTAATATAAAACCATGTATATTTGCTTTAGGAATCCACACCTTTTGGTTGTACTTTGGTTACTTTTTAAAATTATGTTTTCTATATATTAGTAATAATTTTACTTTATTTAAATAGCACATCGAATGATGCCATGAGGCTTCACTGCCAATATGGGCATTTGGAAACTAAGCCATTATTCATTTGGGGGAACATGTGCAGAGTTAAGAGAAAAGATTAAAGTTAAAAATATTTTTTGTTTACGGCTTAGAAAAACCTGCTACATTCTAAAGATTATTTTACCCAATTAACCGTACTTGTTCTAGAGGTTAAATCATCTGCTCATAGCTATCTGGAGACTTACTCGGAAATAATTAAAGATATCAATTAAAGTCCAGTGCTTTACTAAAGCCTGTTTTGTGCTCTATGCATTATTCATTCAACCCATTTATTGATCATCCACTATATTTGAAGCAAGGTACCTAAATCTACAGAATATTGTAGAAATATTAAAATTAACAGAGTTGTCAATAGTCACAGAATAAATAAAGTAAAATATATTTCAAAGTCTATTTATTAATTGTCAAACTGTTTGGTAGCATGCTGACACCTGAATTTTGTATCTCACTTGTTTAAAAAAAAAATCCTTTCCTCATTACGCTCTCAGTCTTACTCTACTCCCCGACTCAATGACTGCTTGCAAGACAAACTGCTCCAATTACTAAGATATTTTATGTACTTTATATACACTATTGCATTTAATATTTATATCAAGCCAGCATTAGGCATTATAAATCCTACATTTAGGCAATGAACTGAAGTTTATATGCTCTAGTTAGTAAGAAGTTGAGCAAATTTTTTATGTCCTCTCTGTATAACTTATACCTATACCCATTGGTATGCCATTCTTTTTTCTGCTTATTTTTCTTGATCTTCAATGTTTCCTAATTTTTAAGTTCATCTATGTTTTCACTCTAGAATCTATATATGGATTTTTGGTCTCTAGATTTGCACTGCCATTTTTAATATAGACTATTAAATTTAATTCCCTGTCTGGGGCATTTTTCTAAGTCTATTGTTGTAACCTTTCCCCCCAAAGCCATAGCCTGTGACCAAGTGCTGCCAACAAGTTATCCACAAGTTATTTTCTAGATGAAATATTATTTGAGTATTAATGTAAAAATTATAAAGATGAATGATCTATCAAAAGTTAAGTTATTCTTACAATGCACATGAATGACTTGGTTCCACTGATGATGGGAATCATGGGGCACTGGAGTGGAGGCCCCCCCCGTCATGCCCTTTTACATTCAGGGATTGAGCTGAACTCACTTTGGGGGAGGCCTGGAAAGGGTGACAGGGTCACAGATGGGAGGATGGAAAATGGAGAGGTGGACACTCTGCTCGGTCCCTGCCTGGGTGGGGTCAGGCAGATGGAGGCCAGCCAGCCTGCCCCACAATTGGGTGAGATAGTGTCCTCTGTGTCCACCTCTCATCCCGTGGGCCTGGCCACTCCCCTCAGCTCTGGGCAGCCCTCTGTGCTCTATGACAGCATGTTCTGCCCTCACATGCTGCTTGCCCTAAATAAGAAGGAAGAGAACAGTTGGCCCATAGAGAACTATACAGAAATATAGGGTTCATGGCTGGCGAGTGCAGTGGTAGTGGCAGGAGCCTCTCCTGCCTCCGTGGCAGCGCAAAGTGGTAAGGAGCAGGTGGGCGGTAAGGAGCGAGGGGTCCCAGGCTGAGAGAGGGATTTTCAACTGGACATCCCCTGAGGGGTCCTGGACTTCAAGAAGATGCAGACTGGGTTGAGAACCCCCCCAAGTAAACAAATTTCGTGCACTGGGCCTCTAGTCTATATATATAAAAGCCTAATATGCTAACTGTCTGACCAATCTATTAGTTAGCCATTCAGTTGACCTCTTGACCAGTTGCTATGATGTGCACTGACTACCAGGGGGCAGACGCTTGGCTGGTAGTTTAGCTTGCTGCTGGGGTAAGGCCAATTGAGACTGGGTGAGACCAACTGGACACTTCCTGGAGCCCTCTCACTGTCCCTCCCTGGCCTCTAAAATATTTTTTTTTATTAATTTCCTTTCAATGTGCACGAATTCGTGCACTGGGCCTCTAGTAATTATTATAACTGAAGATTGAGTATAATATTGGAATTCAATTGTGAGTATCTCTGATATCAATATATTGAACTATTTACTTGGTACTTCTACTGGTGACTCCTGAGATCACAGAAATGAACAAAAATAATGTGGTCAAAGAAATTATAAAACGCCACTTAGGTCATGCTATGAGTGGGATTTTAAAAACCTAATTATAACAAAGGAGTCGGGATGGAAGGTTTTTATTAAGCACTAAAACACTAGAGGCCCGGTGCACTAATAGGTGCATAGGTGGGGTCTGGATGTCTCTGTCACCGATCGGTGTGTGTGTGTGTGTGTGTGTGTGGGGGGGGGCTGATCAGGGTCAGGGAGGGCTGGGTGTAGGGACTGCAAGTGGTTGGCCAGCTGGCCCTCCCCACTGGTTGAACTTCTAGTCCAACTCCTGGTTGAGGGGACAATTTTCATATTAGCCTTTTATGATATAGGATATGCTGGGAGAGGAGTACTAGGGTGGTTCTTGGCTTCTAATGCTGGTGGGGTGACTGCCGTTGTGGCTTGCCTTTGTCTCTTATCTCCCGATAGCAATTTTTTATTTTAATCCTTACCTGAGGATATTTTTCATTGATTTCAGAGAGAGTGGAAGAGAGATGGAAAGACAGAGAGAAATATCAATGTGAGAGAAACACATCAATTGGTTGCCTCTTGCATGTGCTCTGACCAGGGCCTGAGCCAAGGAGGAGCCAGCAACCAAGGTACATGCCCTTGGCTAGAATCGAACTCAGGACCCTTTGGTCCACAGACGCTCTTTCCACTGAGCCAAACTGGCTAGGGCTCCAGATAGCAATTATTTTTGCTACTCCTGGAAATGTCATTCGTAATATGAGGTAAAGGGGATGAGGAAAGGGAGTCCCCAAAATTGTAATGCAAAATTATTATAAATGCATGCTAATAAATAAAAATGTATTATTTATGTCAATATTCCTATGGAATCTGTTTGAGACTGGTTTTGTCTATCTCAGTTACAGGGTACTGGGGAGGGTACACCAGGGAACAGGTAGGTGGTTAATGAAGGTCATGTCTCTGATGTGCCAGCTGAGAGGGAACGTGTGAAGAAGGAGCTTGAAGCCCTCGGTCCTTATTCTAACTTTCCTGCATTGCTCCTATAGGCTGCTCCCACCGACCCCCCAAACTCCAAGTTGAGTGAACTTGGACAAATTATTCCTTCTTTGCTTCTTTTTTTTCTCAGCCATTAAATAGAGGTAATAAATACTGCACAGGTTGTTGTGAACATTTAATAAAGTAAAGCACATTAAGCTCTTGAACAGCGTTTGGAAGGTAATTATTGCTCACAAAAAGAAGAGCTATTATGAGTATTTTATTATAAGTCTAATTAAAGTAGCATCTTAATGACATATGAATAAAAAGATTGAAATTATCACTGAAGTGTCAACTATACATTGCGATTACCACTGATGGTTTTACCAGTATTTAACATTTATTAACTTTACATTTCTTTAAATATTTCAAACATTTTTCACAAATAAGCCAACAATTTACAATAAAAATTAGAACTGTGAAAATACACTTAACCATTACTCTAAATCATTGGTTCTCAACCTTCTGGCCCTTTAAATACAGTTTCTCATGTTGTGACCCAACCATAAAATTATTTTCATTGCTACTTTATAACTGTAATGTTTTTATTGTTATGAATCGTAATGTAAATATCTGATATGCATGATGGTCTTAGGCGACCCCTGTGAAAGGGTCGTTTGACTGTCAAAGGGGTCACGACCCACAGGTTGAGAACTGCTGCTCTAAATGATAAAATTCAACCCTAACATGGCTCGTCAACTGACCACTGACTCCTAGTTTCTTTCAAAATTTTTGGAAGAGTAATTTCTATAAGACTGTTTCACCCAGGATTAGCTGGGCTACTCTGTGCTTTAAAAAAACAAATAAAACAAAAAAGCACGCTATCAAGCTACGGGGTTTAAAACAAATATATATATATATGTGTGTATATATATATATATATTTACTACATGTCTTTCACAAGTCACCAGAATGGGGACAGTGTGCTTTGCATCAGTTTTTCAGGAACCCAGGTTGATGGAGCAATCACCATCTCAAATTTCCACTGACATGCAAGAGCAAGGAAAACTCCAGGCAGCCTTGTATTGGCAGTTAAGCGTCACACTTCCTTTAATAACTCATTGATCAAAATTAGGCACATGATGACACCAAATCATATGGGAGCCTTGGTGTAGCCAAAGGTTTTTAACTTCTTTCACAAAATTGTGAAAAATTAGGAAGTTAAGGAAAGTACCTAAAAGTCTAAGATTGAAATGCCAATTGGGTAAAGATTCTAACATCTCATAAAATGCCAGTCATACGTTATAAAATAAGGGGCTCAAGAAAATGGAATAGCAGATATAATGGAGGTCAAATGACTGAAAGGAGACTGGTTTAACCAACTTAATTACTTGACATTCCCACCTGTATGTCTAACAAGATAACTAAATCAACATACTAAAAACTGAGCTCCTCATCACACTACTCTGACTGCAAATATTTCATCTCTTCAAGAGAGAATTTTATTTTTTTAAGTTGCTAAGGTTAAAAAACTCCAAGATAATGTGAAGCAAAGTAAATTATTTGGTAAGCCACAAAATCTTTCATTCCAGATAGATCACTCAAAAGGCTTAATTTTTTAAAAAAAATGAACAAACAAATAAAACTGTTGGATTTTCTTATCAAGAACAGACCAATAGTACATGAAAAGTTTGCCCTTATAACAGGGAGAAAAACAAAGTATAATTTTGCATTAGAGTGTCTTTGATATTAAAACTCATTTTTAAAAATACTTAAATCCATTCCAATTTCACCAGCTTGACCACACATAAAATATTTCCCCCAAAATTTTTACATATATTTTTATTGATTTTAGAGAGGGAGAGAGAGAAGGAAACATCACTGATGAAAGAGAGTCATTGATCTGCTACCTCCTGCATGCCCCACACTGGAGATTGAGCCTGCAACCCAGGCCTGTGCCCTGACTGGGAAGAGAACCATGACCTCCTGGTTTATAGGTCAATGCTCAATCACTGAGCAACCCTGGCCAGACCCCAAAATTCATTTTCCATAAACCTTCTACAATCTCTTTATATACATCCAGTTTTTGTCCTCCCCCCCCACCCCCTACTCATTCTGGAATAACTACCCATTTTCATTTTCTTATCTAGTTTTCATACACAATTGTTTTCTTTCAACCTTATTTTTTTTAAGTAGGTTTAATTACACATGTCAATTATAATTCTTAACCCTGAGGAATCCTTTATTTCTAGTGAACACTAGGAAGTAAGCAATTGTAAACTATCCACTACATTAGAATATGTGGATTGGCAAATTTATAAATACATTTTCTAATTCCTAGATATAAATCCATCCTCAAAGTAAAATTTTCAGTGTGACACAGAACATGCTTGGTAATGGACCCAACTAACTTTAGTTCCTCTGTTAAAGAAAGCCAAGTAGAGCCATAGCCAGTTTGGCTCAATGGATAGAGCATTGACCTATGGACTGAAGTGTCCCACATC
>NW_006299245.1:4931716-4934961 GCF_000327345.1 Myotis davidii | reverse complement strand
TCTCTCTCTCTCTCTCTCTCTCTCTCTCTCTCTCTTTCTCTCTCTCTCTCTCCCATCGTCTCTGTAATCAATAAAGAAATATATTTAAAAAGAAAAAAAGATAAATCTGTGTTTGGTACTTAATGTTTCAGTATTTTATCTTATTTGGAAACTAGAGGCCCAGTGCACAAATTCATGCACGGGGGGGGGGGCGGTGTCCCTCAGCCCAGCCTGCATCCTATCTAATCTGGGACATCCCTCTCACAATCCAGGACTGCTGGCTCCCAACCGCTTTTCTGCCTGCCTGATTGCCCTTAACCACTTCTGCCTGCCAGCCTGATCACCCCCTAACCACTCCCCTGCCAGCCTGATCAATGTCTAACTGCTCCCCTGCCAGCCCAGTCACCCACAACTGCCCTCCCCTGTAGGCCTGGTCCCGCCCACTGCCCTCTCCTGCAGACCTGGTTGCCCCCAACTGCCCTTCCCTGCAGGCCATCTTGTGCCCACATGGGGGTGACCATCTTGTGTGAAGGGGTGGTGGTCAATTTGCATATTACCTCTTTATTATATAGGATGATCTACATATTAAATGAATAGCCATAATTTAACTTATCTCAGTAAAATGCTAAGGTTTTAGTTACCATAAAGATTTTGGAAATTATTTTTAATTAGATATAGCATAAAGCATAATTATTCTTTATAAGTTCATCTATAAAGTTTTATCTTAATTACATCTGTTTAATTCACTTATTCTTAACAATTATGTTTAGAGTGTTCATGAAAATTTTATGATATTTTAAACAGCTAACCTTTATCTAAGTTCTCATTCTTGCTGTCAAATTCTGTTCCATGAGTTTATTTTCCTCTTAGTGAACCTAAGTAGCATAAAAATTTTATATTTAATATTGATAACTCACGAGTTCTTGTCTCATGAAAACTGAAGAATTAAGTCACAGGCAAAAAGGATTAATGGAACCAAAGTTTATTGGGAGAAGCCAGTCCTGGAAAAGGTGCAGCTGGGGTTCCAGGAGCAGCCCAGAGTTCAGAGCTTCCTTTTCATGTTACAGTCAGGAGTAGTTTAGTATCCAAGCTAATTACAATTTATTAGTCCACATGTGGAAGCCCACATGGCCATAAGCCACGTGGGAAGAGGGGTTGTGCTTCCCAGCAACAGGGATGTCAGGTATCCATTGAGCTCTGTGCTGGGGAGAAGGGAAAGGAGCATGAGATGTTTTGTATATATGCTTGCCTCACTGCCTTGTGATTGGTTACCGGCACGCTGTTTCAGTAATAGCCATGCATTTTAAAATTCATGCCTCTCCGCGGCACCTTGCTTCCCACCCCAGTTTGGTGTCCTAGTTATTCCTCCTAGCTGGGTTCCTGGTTCCACTTTCTCCTCCCATGATCCTGCCCCTATCTACCTAACTTTTTTCTGTCTCATAGGGACATTCCAATTTTAATTAATCCAGCGCATTTAAATTACCCCCCCCCAAAGATTATGTAAAAGATTTGGGTTATTTTCTATATTTCTGAGAGCACACTTAATTTATATAAATGCTTGTGTGTGTTTAAGGCAATTAAATAGAGGTTTTTACAAATTAATTTTGCCATACTATCTGAGGATAGGAAAAAAACACATTGAAGTTGAACATGTTTATCTGAATCATTGACACCTTTTTTTACTCATTATTCTCTGTCCAGTGTAAAACAATTAGCCTATAAATCAACCCTTAGGTGGTGGTGGTGGCAGGGAAATAGAAGGCATGGTTTCTGATTTATTTAGGAATATGCAGCCTACATAAAAATGGAAAACAGAGTACACCTGCATTTGATACTTATTTTTATTATAGTATGCATTGTGAAAGACATGTAGTAAATATATAGAGTATAAATGTCTGAATAGCACAACATACCTAAGTATCATTGCTGATCAAGTTCATCCTATCATGTTGATGGCATATCCCAATGGAGATGGCTTCTTCCAACAAGACAATGCGCCATGCCATGGTGCTCGTATTGTGCAGGAGTGCTTTCAAGAACATGAGGGAGACTTTACCTTGCTTAGGTGGCCCCCACAATCACCAGATCTCAACCCAATTGAGCATTTGTGGGACAAAGTTCAAAGAGCCATCAGGCAGCTGGTTCCACAACCATCAAATCTCACAGAACTGGACAGTGCTATTCATCAGGCATGGTGTCAGATTCCTCACATCACCTTTCAACATCTCGTGGAGTTAATGCCAAGAAGAATCGCAACAGTATTGAAGGCAAAAGGTGGCCCAACGAAGTACTGATGGGGTGGTCATAATAATCTGGCCACTCAGTGTATATGCAAGTGATTACATATGATTGATTCAATTAAAGAAATATGTTGTAATCCTACTGTTCAGACATGGGATATTTATAATCAAT
Source organism: Myotis davidii (assembly GCF_000327345.1). Lineage (NCBI taxonomy): Eukaryota > Metazoa > Chordata > Mammalia > Chiroptera > Vespertilionidae > Myotis > Myotis davidii. Next base: position 4,932,570 of record NW_006299245.1, on the reverse strand, counting down.
ACACTTGTATTATTTCCCAGAAATTTTAGGAATAATTCAGAACTTTGGATATGATCCAATGGAATAATAATAAAGTTAAAATAATAAAATATAAATTTATGCTAAATTATATGATCATCAAATGATAGAGTTTGTACTTCATTTTATATAAAAAATGATGAAAACATTTCTATAAAACTATGTAATGTTTTATTTTTATCACCAAATTCCTATAATTTATCACTGAAAGTTGATTCTGGTGTGGCAGATTAGATCAATGATTACTTATACACAATATAGGGTCTTTCTCCAGACATAAAAAAAAAAATAGAATTTATATTCAGTATTAAAGTATTTTAGTATAACTATGTTTTTAGTTTCATTGAGGTTAGTTTAGTATATTCAAAGTGTTACTTAAAGAAGTCTATTATATTTTAAGGTATTTGCTCTGGCTAAAATAATTTTAAAGCCTATACTGCGAAAGGTTGTGAAATTTGCATTATTAGACACTAAAAACATAGGTTCTGATTTCATTATGTAATGCTATTAAACTTTTACCAACAGAATTGCCATGTTAGTAGCCAAGTTTCTTTATATCATATTAATTTGAAAAGCCACATAAATTGTACACTTGCAACATGGCATCTTAGGGTTTCTCTTCCAATCCAAATACTATTACTCAGAGTGTTCCATATAGATTTAAAAACTCATAAATATTTTAAAACTCAGCTGGTGGTCCCTGAATCTACAAATGGTTCCATTCCCCATTTATTAAAATTATAGTGAAGGTAAGTCATTCAGAGAAGCGTAAGAAATAAATAAAGTTAAGACTTCACAATATGTCAGATACTATGCTAGGAATATTACATACTATG
>NW_006299245.1:4929116-4930499 GCF_000327345.1 Myotis davidii | reverse complement strand
AATGGCACCAGTACTAAAGGACTGGGGTGTCTGAGTTTTTAAAGGACTTTAGGCAAGCTTTTGCGGGGGGAATTTTCTGAATCAGAGTCTTGGGCAGGTACTGAAGGGAAAGTTACTGGTCTTAGCAAATGGAATATGGTCTAAATTAAATGGAATGTCAGTTGCAAATTCATCTAAAGGACAGTTTCTCAGGGGAGGGGATATCTATTCAATTGTTTGATTAGAGCAAACATTCCAGCCTTTTGTTTTAGGGAATAGAGATGGATGCCATTTCTTCTGTAGTTACTTCCTGCTTCGGGGGGGCGGGAGGGGGCCGTCGCGATCATAAAGGGAAGGACTTTGACTATAGTCCGCTGGAACATTGTCTAGATTCATCTTGGTCGGAGCGAGGGTTGGCAGCAGCATGATTTTCCCCCAGAGACTGCTTGGCGTATTAATCTTATCTAGTTATACAAATGACTGAAGTAGAGTCAACTCAAACACAGGCTGCTGCAAAAGAACCTCAATTACTGATTAATTTATTATCTTCAGAGTTTCTGTTATTAAAAAAAATAATAATAAAAGTAATGAAATGCCAGGCACTAGGCAATGTGATTTACATACTTGCTAGAGGCCCAGTGCACAAAAATTTGTGCACTCGGGGGGAGGGGGAAAAGAGTCCCTCAGCCAGGCTTGTGCCCTCTCGCAGTATGGGACCCCTTGGGGAATGACCACCTGCTGGCTTAGGCCTGCTCCCCAGGGGATTGGGCCTAAGCTGGCAATCAGACATCCCTCTGGCAGCCTGGGAGCCCTCAGAGGATGTCCACTTGCCATCAAGGAGCAGGCCTAAGCTTCAGTCTGACATCCTTAGTGCTGCTGAGGAGGCGGGAGAGGCTCCACCCACTACAGCTCTACTGACAGCCATCAGCCTTGCCTGTGGCTGAACAGAGCTTCCCCTGTGGGAGCGCACAGACCACCAAGGGACAGCTCCTGTATTGAGCGTCTGCCCTTTGGTGGTCAGTGTGTGTCATAGTGACCAGTCATTCCCAGTCTTTCTGCTGTTATGGTCAATTTGCATATTACCCTTTTATTATATAGGATAGAGGCCTGGTGCATGGGTGGGACTGGCTAGTTTGCCCTGAAGGGTGTCCTGGATCAGGGTGGGGGCCACGATGGGGTGCCTGGCCAGCCTGGGTGAGGGGCTGATGGGTGTTTGCAGCTGGTCACACCCCCTTCAGGGAGGGGATCCCCACTGGGGTGTCTGGTCAGCCTGGGGGAGGGATTGAGGGCCGTTTTCAGGCTGGCTAAGCCTGCCGGCGACGGAAGCTCCCAGCATCTCCTTTTTTTCTTTTTCTTTTTATTCTGGGATTTATTTACCTTCTATAACTGAAACTTTGTAGTCTT
>NW_006299245.1:4926685-4928299 GCF_000327345.1 Myotis davidii | reverse complement strand
ACAGAGCTTCCCCTGTGGGAGCGCACAGACCACCAAGGGACAAGTCATACGGATTGACATAAAAACAATGTTCTTCTTCCAGAAGATTACGAGGATAGGTAAAGACTGATTATTGGGGGGCTACATTTATATTGTATAGCAAGTTTCTGTCCAATTGATTATTTTATTTTAAGTAGAATTCTGTCTCCCGCTAAGAAGGGGTATAGAAGAAAAAATCCCTAGCACATGCCAAATCGTAATTACGGTGTTTGATTAAGATGCTGGGTGGAGTTGTATGTGATACCCAAGGCTGAGGAAACCTGTTGAGTGACTTGGAGGTGAAAGCTGGTCATGAGGCAGCCACAGTGTCACTTGTCTGATTTTGCTATTTTTCTGGGCCTGGAGCTGGAATACAGCTGAAGCCTAGATGTTATCTTTAGGGAGAGAAAGATCAGGGGTCCAAACCCAATGACCAGTGATATGGTAGGGGAGGAAATGTCACCTGGGGGCAAGGCTCTTGTTTTCCTTGCTAGGCATCTGGAGCTTTCTGCCCCAGTGAGTTTCAGTACCTGACCCATCATCCTTCCTCTGGAGGTCTAACATTCCAGGGGGCTGTCTAACATTATCCTCACTTACAGAGAATAAAACTGAAGCTGAAGAGGGCTACATAAATTTCCCAAGGTCACCCAGATAGAAAATTAAAGTGTGAGAGCTCCTTTCTGATCTCTCAAGCTAAAAATGCAACTGGTGGGTCTACCTCCCTTAAAAGAGATGGAGCTTAGTGGCTAACTCAGAAGGTCCAACTACATGGACCTGTAAAGTATCAGAGAAAAACAATCCAGTACTCCTCTTAGCTGTATTTCCAAAGGAATGCCACTTTCTACATATTTAATAACAAAAGGAAGACTTCATTCCTCAAAAGATTGTTGTGAGGATTAGCACACCATCACTGAAGAACCTTCACCCTACCCCTCCACCAGCAAAGGAGTAATAAAAAGTCTTTCCTCATCATGAAGAAGCATTAAGTCGAATTTGTGTCTTAAGCTTTGCCAAATATTTATTCCTAAAGGGACTGGGCTTTGAGTTAGATAATTGTTTAAAAGGCATAAATGCACTGGGGACACACCACAAAGAATAAGAAAACAAAACCACAAAGCAGTAAAATGGTAAGTCATCTCAAAATGATTGAAATATCAACAATCTGGCTTTGGAATTCCATTAGAAACTTTACTAAAGAATATGTCTCAAATAATATCTCAACTGCATTTTGTAATATGAAGATCCATTTTTAGTAATGTAATTATCTAAGTGTAATTAAAATTGAACTTACTGGTTTATTAATTCATAGAACAATTGTTTTTGTTTGCTTGCTTTTTGTTAAATACCAGAGAATATTTTCCATGATTTTTTTTTTTGAGAAAGTGAAAGGGATGAGGAGAGACAGAGAGAAACATCAATGTGAGAGAACACATCCATTGTTTGCCTCCAGCACATGCCCTGAACGGGGTAGAGTTTGAGCCTGCAACTGAGATATGTGGCCTTTATAGGAATCAAAGCCCTGATCCTTCAGTCTGCAGGCTGATGCTCTATTCACTGAGCCAAATGGCTCGAGCTACAGAATAATTTTTCATATAA
>NW_006299245.1:4921465-4922174 GCF_000327345.1 Myotis davidii | reverse complement strand
TTCTTCTGTAGTTACTTCCTGCTGCGGGGGGGCGGGAGGGGGCCGTCGCGATCATAAAGGGAAGGACTTTGACTATAGTCCGCTGGAACATTGTCTAGATTCATCTTGGTCGGAGCGAGGGTTGGCAGCAGCATGATTTTCCCCCAGAGACTGCTTGGCGAAGGCTTGAAAGTGGCCCTGAAGGAAAGATGAAAAATGACACAGAATACATGGGCCGAAAACAAAGATGAGGAATCGGAATGTTAATGGTCCTATGAAGGGAAGTAGTGCGGTATACCAATTTCTCTATTTTAGCCAGTAGTCCCATGAATTTGATGGACATTTTCTAATCTTTGCAGCTTTTTCTGTTAATTTTTGAGCCGCATCCCTGACTAAGTCATACGGATTGACATAAAAACAATGTTCTTCTTCCAGAAGATTACGAGGATAGGTAAAGACTGATTACTGGGGGGCTACATTTATATTGTATAGCAAGTTTCTGTCCAATTGATTATTTTATTTTAAGTAGAATTCTGTCTCCCGCTAAGAAGGGGTATAGAAGAAAAAATCCCTAGCACATGCCAAATCGTAATTACGGTGTTTGATTAAGATGCTGGGTGGAGTTGTATGTGATACCCAAGGCTGAGGAAACCTGTTGAGTGACTTGGAGGTGAAAGCTGGTCATGAGGCAGCCACAGTGTCACTTGTCTGATTTTGCTATTTTTCTGGT
>NW_006299245.1:4921073-4921438 GCF_000327345.1 Myotis davidii | reverse complement strand
AGTTCTGGTCCTTTTTCATGTTTGTCTTTTATTAGTGTAGATGCTATTTATTTACTCCAATAACCTCAGCAAGTGCTATTATTATCTGTTAGGGTTGCTGGAGCAGGAACACATGAGGCCAGAAGTGGTAAAGAATTATAAATGTATTAGATCATCTGGAAACAAGATGGGCTGAGCCCCCAAATGGCACCAGTACTAAAGGACTGGGGTGTCTGAGTTTTTAAAGGACTTTAGGCAAGCTTTTGCGGGGGGAATTTTCTGAATCAGAGTCTTGGGCAGGTACTGAAGGGAAAGTTACTGGTCTTAGCAAATGGAATATGGTCTAAATTAAATGGAATGTCAGTTGCAAATTCATAAAGGACAGT
>NW_006299245.1:4918604-4919665 GCF_000327345.1 Myotis davidii | reverse complement strand
TATTTTTTTCCCTTTAATACAGAACTGAGTCCAGGTTCATGTTTATATTTAGATATTGTGTCTCTCTAGCTTTCTTTATTTTGGAACAATTCCTCAGCCTTGCCTTCTTTCTTTAATGACATTAACATGGTTGAAGGTTGCAGGCAAGTTATTTTTAGACTGTCCCTCAGTCTGAGTTTGTCTGATACTTCTTCTTTATTAAATTCTGATCAAGCATTTTTGGCAGGAATTAATATGTGTGTTTTTTCCTTATCAGTGTATCTTATCAAGAAGCACATAGTATTTGTTTCGTTAATGGTGATGTTATCTTTGATCACTTGGTTAGGTTGGTATCTGCCATGTTTCTCTTGTCAAGTTATTCTTTTTCTCTTTGCTCTTGGGAGATAACTTTTTGTTTTAAATGTTTTTATTTAGTTTACAGAGAGAAACATCAATGTGAGAGAACACATCCATTGTTTGCCTCCAGCACATGCCCTGAACGGGGTAGAGTTTGAGCCTGCAACTGAGATATGTGGCCTTTATAGGAATCAAAGCCCTGATCCTTCAGTCTGCAGGCTGATGCTCTATTCACTGAGCCAAATGGCTCGAGCTACAGAATAATTTTTCATATAAACTGACTATACACAGCATTAAACAGAATTACAGAAAACCACAATTAGTTGAGTTTCTGAGATTAAAAAAAATAAAATAACCTTATTTTATTCATCTTGGTCGGAGCGAGGGTTGGCAGCAGCATGATTTTCCCCCAGAGACTGCTTGGCGAAGGCTTGAAAGTGGCCCTGAAGGTAAGATGAAAAATGACACAGAATACATGGGCCGAAAACAAAGATGAGGAATCGGAATGTTAATGGTCCTATGAAGGGAAGTAGTGCGGTATACCAATTTCTCTATTTTAGCCAGTAGTCCCATGAATTTGATGGACATTTTCTAATCTTTGCAGCTTTTTCTGTTAATTTTTGAGCCGCATCCCTGACTAAGTCATACGGATTGACATAAAAACAATGTTCTTCTTCCAGAAGATTACGAGGATAGGTAAAGACTGATTACTGGGGGGCTACATT
>NW_006299245.1:4915826-4917460 GCF_000327345.1 Myotis davidii | reverse complement strand
CTCTTGACTGGAATTAAACCCTTTAGTCTGCAGTCCAACGCTCTATCCACTGAGCCAAACTGACGAGGACTACAATTGATTTTTAGACAGAGTGGAAGGGATGAGGAGAGACAGAGAGAAACATCAATGTGAGAGAACACATCCATTGTTTGCCTCCAGCACATGCCCTGAACGGGGTAGAGTTTGAGCCTGCAACTGAGATATGTGGCCTTTATAGGAATCAAAGCCCTGATCCTTCAGTCTGCAGGCTGATGCTCTATTCACTGAGCCAAATGGCTCGAGCTACAGAATAATTTTTCATATAAACTGACTATACACAGCATTAAACAGAATTACAGAAAACCACAATTAGTTGAGTTTCTGAGATTAAAAAAAATAAACAATAACCTTAATTGGGGTTTTATTTATCCATACTCTAAAATATTTGGAAATATTTTGTTCCAAAAATATTTCATATTCAAGCCTTCTTATAAACTATGCAAACAGAGCAAAATGTTATAAGTTATGTGCTTATGAAAAAAACCAAAATATTTCAAATAATTTTACATATTTGACACTTTGTAAAAGTGCCAAATTTCTTTTGCTAAGAAATTAAGCCTTTACTAAATGCTAACCACTCTGTGTTAATGCAACAGTTGTCACAGAATATTTAGTTATCATATTATTTTGGCTAAGTTAGTCTTTATTCACAAAACAAATAACAAAGCAATAAAAATCTATTATTTTTTTGCTATTTGATATGCACTACCCATTTTGGTTTTTACAGTTAACATCACACTTTCATGGCAATGGATATTTTAATGAAAAGTCAATAAATATTGAGTTCCTATTAGAACAAGACATTCTACCAAGTCCTGAGGTGGATAGAAAGATAAATAATATTTGGTTTGTGACTTCTAAAATTTTACCATATTATTTGTCTGGAATGCAGGTTATCTGATGTAATGAAATGATAAAATGGAAAATTAGATTGAAAGGGAGACTGGGGCCATATCATGACATTCTTCCATATTGTGATTAAGATTTTGGATTTATCTATACCACTAGGAGATTTAGCATCACACAAGCTAGGTTTGAATTTACATACTTCCATCTGGTTAACAGTAAATTACTGATAAAGTCATTGAAAGATACTCTCAGATAATAAGTCACAATAAGCTTTCACTCAAAATAGAGATAATTTTGACTTTCTTCAGGTTTTTCCAGGCATTTTTCTCATTTTCTTTTGAAACTTTCCACATTCCTGTAATAAGGGATTCCTTCATCTTTTCACCTTATGAACTCTTACCCTTCTTTAGGAGTCAACAGAAACTTCATATATTCAGGAAATTGTATGCATGGCATTACATTTATGATAGATCAGTCTCTCTTTTAAAATTTTCCAGCACCCTGCACTTTTCCTTACATGAAATTATATGTTTCTGTAACTTATTATATGACAGAATCTATAATCAGCAAAAGGACTAAGGCAACTATCATTTGGCTTTCCATTTATTTCTAGTGCTTAGAATAGTTCCTGTACATAGTAGATACACAACAAATATTTAGAAAATGCAAACAGAATTGTTAGCACTCAAATCCCCGTACAAATGTATGTTGTTTTAAGATACTTAATTCAGATTTGAAAAGTCTAT
>NW_006299245.1:4913439-4915626 GCF_000327345.1 Myotis davidii | reverse complement strand
AGAGGAAGTAAGAGGGATAGACAGTTAGAAACATCGATCAGCTGCCTTCTGCACACACCCTATTGGGGATGTGCCTGCAACCAAGTTACATGGCCTTTGACCGGCATTGAACCTGGAACCTTTCAGTCTGCAGGCTGGCGCTCTATCCACTGAGCTAAACTGGTTAGGACTAAATTGTTTTTATTCAATAGCAAAAATGATAATTTTTTTAAACTGAGCAAACTATCAAAAATATCTTTTTCTTCTGTGAATTGTTAGAGAACATTTTTGCTCCATTTGGATAACACATAAAGAAGATAACATTCCAAAAGAAACTTAACTAGTAGTATAGTTTAATCCCAAATCCACATCCTTTTATTATAATAAAGGCCTAATATGCAATTTGTCCCCTCAACCGGGAGTTCGACCTCGAGACCAGGAGTTTAACTGCTTGCTATGACATATGCTGACCACCAGGGGGCAGTGCATAACATGGCATGTGTTGGTGATGTGGCTCTGGCAGCGGGTGGCAGTGGAGGCACTGCCAGCCCTGATGGGCCCCGATGAGAGCTGGAGGGCAGAGGTATGGTGGAGCAGGTGAGCGGGCGGCGCCAGGCCAAGATGGGTGCAAGCGGGGGCCCTGATTGCCCGACCCCCGATTGCTCCGCGGATGGTGACCAGCAGCAGTGGTGGGGGGTGGGGCCACTGCCTGGCTCCCAGGCACTGAGAGAGAAAGGGCAAATAGCAATATTAAAATATTTCTTCTAATTATGTTCCTTACAATGTGCATGAATCCATGCACTGGGCCACTAGTTTTAGAATAAAAGCAACAAGGAAGTAATATAATCTATTACATCGTGGGTTTAAGTGTACAAAGTAACATCCAAAATGTTTTGAGGAAGAAGTGAAATGATGAATCATAAACTCTGCTATGAAATGTTCATCATTCAAACAAGCTTTCTCCTTGTTTTCAATGAACTAAATTTAACACCAGGCAGTGAAGAAAAAAAAGTACTGATCATTCTTTCTATACTAGGTCATGGAAGTCCTTGAAAAACAATGCTTTTGAAAGCCCCTGATATGAATCTCTTAAAATAAAGAAATCTAATGTGTCAGATTTATTTATTTATGTATTTATTTATTGTTAATTAATTAATTTATTTATTGTTAATACTCACCCAAGGATAATATTTCCACTGATTATTAGAGAGTGGAAGGCGGGGAGAGATAGAAGAGAGAGAGAGAGAGAGACAGAGAGAGAGAGAGAGAGAGAGAGAGAGAGAGAGAGAGAGAGAGAGAGAAATCTGGAAGCCAGGTACTTGACCTTGACAGGGAAATCAAACCAGTGACCCTTCAGCCTGTAGGCCAACTCTTTACCACTGAGCCACACCAACCAGGGTTTAATTTGCCATATTATGGGTGAATCAGTTCTTTGTGGATTTATTATTCAGTCTCTGTAGCATTAAGGTGCACAAAGTAAATTTTAATTATAAAATTTACCACACATATATTCAATCATTTTACTATTATAAAAAAGATCAATCAAATTATCTACAGGACTCATTTTTTTTATGTCTCCTTCACTCAGAAAATATAATTAAACATTGAATGTTCTTGAATTTACTGTGGAATATTTTGCATGAGCAATATTTTTTTATAAAATCTTGTTTTGACAGGTGACAGATAAATTGAATGTTGCAGTGATTTTTAGTGTGATGATGTGACTCTTAATTGCTTTTAAATCACCATAAAATTATTTTTGTTTTGCTAATTTTTGTAAGAACAATGCCTTAAATTTATTATTACTAGTTTAAAATGTATCTTTATGGTTAAACATATTACAGATGTCCCTTTGTTTGTTTGTTTGTTTGTTTTCCCCCAATGATCCCTCCGCCCAGAACAACTCCTCCCAGGCCTTCACCATTCTATTGTCTGTGTCCATGGAATATGCATAAATGCATGTAAGTTCCCAGGTTAATTACTCCCCACACAACCACCCATCCCTCTGAAGTTCATCAGTGTGTTTCATGCTTCTATGTCCCTGGATCTATTTTGTTCATCACTTTATTTTGTTCATTAGATGTCACATGTGAGTGAGATCATGTGATACTTGTCTTTCTCTGGCTTATTTCACTTAGCATAATACTCTCTAGGTTCCTCCATGAAGTTGAAAATGGTAACAGTTCTTTCTTATGTAGAGGAGCATAG
>NW_006299245.1:4904965-4913318 GCF_000327345.1 Myotis davidii | reverse complement strand
TGCACCAGGCTGCTTTCCCATCAGCAGTGTACTAGGGTTCCCTTTTCTCCACATCTTTGCCAGCACTTGTCATTTGTTGATTTGTTGATGGTAGCCATTCTGACAGGTGTGAGGTGATACTGCATTGTCATTTTAATTTGCAAGTCTTGGATAATTAGTGACTTTGATCATTTTTTCATGTCTCTTGGCCATCTGTATGTCCTCTTTAGAGAAGCGTCTATTTAGGTATCTTGCCTATTTTTTTAAATTGTATTGTTTGTCTTCCTTTTGTTAAGTTGTGAGAGTTCCTTATATATTTTGGAAATTAACCCTTTACCAGATGTATCATTTGGCAAATATGTTCTCAAATGCAGTGGGTTTTCTTGTTGTTTTGTTGATGGTTTCTTTTGCTGTGCAGAAGCTTTTTATTTTGATGTAGTCCCATTTGTTTATTTTCTCCTTAGTTTCCTTTGTCCTAGGAGATACATTGGTAAACATATTACTATGTGAGATGTCTGATATTTTACTGCCTATGGTTTCTCCTAAGATTTTTATGGTTTCCCAACTTACATTTAAGTCCTTTATCCATTTTGAGTTGATCCTTGCGTATGGTGTAAGTTGGTGGTCTAGCTTCACTTTTTTGCATGTGCCTGTCCAATTTTCCCAGCACCATTTATTGAAGAGATTGTCTTGACTCTATTGTATGCTCTTGCCTCCTTTATTAAATATTATTTGAGTGTAATGGGTTGTGTCAATTTCTGAGTTCTCTGTGTTGTTTCTTTTTTCTTTATGCCTATTCTTGTGCCAGCATGGTTTGTCTTATTTATAATCAACTACATTTTGTCTACTCATATGGTTACCTGATATCTTGCAGGCTCAACAAATTTGGCTCGCTCCCTTTGTGCTGCCATCACATCCTGTGACCTTGATTTTCACCTCAGTTTTCTCATTTTCCTCCAATTTGCTGATTATAAATGTACACAATTAATCCATCCTACAGAAAATCCCAGATGAGGATCCCATAAAATAAAAGCCAAATATGCTAAGTGTCCAACTGTTCATTCAACCATTCGACCGGTGGCTATGATGTGCACTGACCACCAGAAGGCAGAAGCTCCCACTAGTAGGTTAGCTTGCTGCTGGGGTCAGGCAGATCGGGACTGAGAGAGAAAGAAGGGCCAGACATGCCCTGAGCGAATCTGTGCCCCACAGGCCAGGCCGAAGGACCCCACCAGTGCACGAATCTGGGCCTCTAGTAAAGAATAAGATGCAAATAAGCAAGAAGATGGCCAAAAGCCTACCTCTTTCCTAGACTCCTTCCCTAATTCTATTTTGATTGTTCTTTTGTGGAACTCTTCTGGACTTGTTCTTATAAATCTTCTATAACCAATCCTGGAAAGATTAGATATAAGATCAGCTTACTTATACTGCTGGCTGCTATTTTCCATTTGATATTCTGTGCCTTCATGAGTCAGCTTAAAATGCTTTAATTGGGTAAGAAAGAGCTCTAAAATAACTCGGTAGACCCATTTCCATTTGTGGCCAATAGTCTGCTTCTTGTCCTTCTATTCTAGATGAAGAAGCATTCCTACTTTATCTAAAATATTATTTCTCTGAACTTTGTATTAATTTACCTTAGACTTGAAATCAGTTCCCCCCCACCCCTGTCCCATTTTGGAGGTATTTCCAAACAATAGTTTCTGAAAATCTCTATTAACCTGAACCATTGCCTCTGGACTTTTAACTTACTGTAGCTCAATAACATAAAATGTGCAATCTGATAGATTTCAGGGTTCACATGCCAAATCTATCACTTATCCCCTTTTACTGTTACCACTTTATTGAGATATAATTATTATACCATAAAATTTACCCATTTAACATACAATCCAATGGCTTTCATATTTTCAGAACTGTGCAATCATTGCCATTAAAGTTTAGAACATTTTTATTACCAAAAAAAGAAACCCCAATTTTACCATCTCCAATTCTCTATCCTCCTAGCCATAAACATCCATTAATCCACATTATGCCTCAATAGATTTGCCTATTCTGGAAGTTTACCTTGCTTTTTTTCATGGGACGAATCACCCCAGCAATTTCCCTGCAGCAGTATGTATCTTTCTCATTCCTTAATACAAATATGGAGCCTTCCACTTATGGAAGAACCTTGGCTGATCCAACCAGTCCCTACTGATTGACATTTATCCTGTTTCTACTCTTTTGCTCTTGCAGAATCCCTCTGGATAGCCTTGGGCATACATCATTTGGTCTTTTTACCACTGCATCTATGGAATCTGTTCTTAGAAGTGGGATGCTGAGTCAGGGAAAATGCACAGGTAATTTTGCTAGCTAATCCCATATTCTCCTCAATGGGGTCTATACTATTATACATTTCTATAAACCTTCCCAACAGAATATGTTTTTTTCTCTCTCTGGATTTGCCTATTCTGGCTACTTCATATGCATGGTCTTAGCAACATCTGACCTTTCCAGGACTGTATTTTTCACATATGTTTTGAGCTTCATCTACAATTGTAGCATGTGTCAGTACTTTATTTATTTTATTGACTGAATAAAATTCTATCGAATGTATATACCATATTTTATTTACCCATTCATCTCTTGATGAACATTTGGGTTCTTTCCATCTCTTGACCATTATGAATAGTGCTGTTATGAACATTCTTATACAAGTATTTGTTTTAGCATCCTTTGAATTCTTTTGGATCTGTACCTAGGAATGAAATTACTGGGTCATATAACAATTCTACTTAACTTTTTGAGGAACTGCCAAACTGCTTTCACAGTGCTGCATGATTTTATATTCCCACCAGAAATGCATGAGGGTTCCAAATTTTCCACATGCTCACTGCTGCTTACTATTTTCCTCCTCCTACAATGCATGGAGATTAGAAGGCAAGAAATAAAACTCTGTTTGAAGAAGACAAGATTATTCATGTAGATAATCCTAAAGAAGCTCCAAAATAACTAGAACTGATAAGTCAATTTAGCAAGATCCCATGATATTAGTTTAACTTAGAATAATCCATTTGTATACTCTAGCATCACAATATTAGAAGTTGTATTTTAAAAAGTCCACTTATAATAGCATCAGGCATAAAAGAAATTCTTGGAAATATGTTTAACAAAGTCATGAGAGGCTTCTAACACGGGACATGGGGGCTTTAAAGTAAGCTGGAGAGAGAATATGGATGCTCATTTTATCATTACTTTTAACTCTGCCTATATGTGATAAATGTTTCAGAAGAAGAACAAAATACTTAGAGGACCTCCCTTGCATGTAGTGTTGTTATTCCCTCTAGGTAAAATGAATTTAAGTATTATTCTGAACTGACATTTCATCAGGATCACATTAGTACCTTAGTAAGGCATGTTCCTGGATCTGTTTTTGTTCATCAGTTTATGTTGTTCATTATATTCCACAAATGAGTGAGATCATGTGACATTTATCTTTCTCTGACTGGCTCATTTCACTTAGCATAATGCTCTCTGGGTCTATCCATGCTGTTGCAAATGACAAGAATTCCTTCTTTTTTACCATAGCATAGTATTCCATTGTGTAGCTTTGGTTTATTGATGATAGCCATTCTGACAGGTGTGAAATGGTACCTCATTTTCATTTTGATTTGGATCTCTCAGATGATTACTGACTTTGAGCATATTTTCATATGTCTCTTGGCCTTCCTTATATCTTCTTTCAAAAAATATCTATTTAGGACCGTTGCCCATTTTTTGATTGGGTTGTTTATCTTCCTTTTGAGAAGCATCAATCAGACCCTCAAATCTCAGAAGGAAGGTAGGGGAAGGTGGGGGTAAGGGGAAGAGATCAATCAAAGGATTTGTATTCATGCATATAAGCCTAATCAATGGACACAGACACCAGGAGGGTGAGGGCATGAGTGGGGTGGTGGGGGGTAATGGGGGGATAAGGACACATATGTAATACCTTAATCAATAAAAAATAAATAAAAACATAAAAAAGGTATGTTCCTATATTGTAGCAAAGTTACTTAAATCGGGAAACTTCCAAATTCAGATAGTTTTTTCTCTTTTAAATAAGTCAGATCATGTAACTTTTTGCTAAAAACCTTCTAATGGAATTATATTTGATTTATGTTAAAATCTAAACTATTATATGGCCAATGGGATCTGCTCCATTCTTGCATGATGTGGTCCAGGCCATTGTTTCCCTCCAAAAGCTCCGCTGCTCATTCTAGTTTTATTTGCTGTTTCTTGAAAATAACAAATATGTTTCCACTTATGCCCCCCACCCTGTTTTGTTGTGTGTGTTTTTTTTTTTTGCCTGGAAATCTTTTTCCAAAAGTCACCCACGTTCAGGTCTCTGCTCAGGTCTCCCACAGAGATACCTGCCTTGATCATTCTCATAAAATGACATTTTAAAAATCTCTATTATTTAAACATCTAACTTTTTCCATAAAATTATGACCCTGATAATAAATAATATATAGAATAATTTTCATATTACATTATGTATAATGTATTATGTTATATATTATATATTTTAAACTATATGTATCCCCTAATACAGTGGTTCTAAACTTTCCTAATGCTGCGACCCTTTAAGAGTTCCTCATGTTGTGGTGACCCCCAATTTCATTGTTACAAATTAAGCATAATTAAAGCATAGTGATTAATCACAAAAACAATATGTAATTATATATGTGTTTTCCGATGGTCTTAGGTGACCCCGTGAAAGGGTCATTCAACCCCCAAAGGTTGAGAACCACTGCTCTAATAGACTATGAGCTAAATTCCACTAAGTTCTATAGGAACACATATTGTTTTATGTGTCGCTATAGCTCTAGAGCCTAATATTGCTCCACTTCCATAATGATGTCAATAGTCATTACAAAAATGAAGTAAATAAAGTTTGTATTTTATTGCACAGACTCTCCAGTTAGGTATCTTTTCAAAAAAAAATGATTAAATCCATTAATCTTAGGTCAATTTTAATGCATAGAAGATTAATACTAAGCCCTGTGAAAAATCCAGCATTTCATGCCTCATGTTTCCAGGTTAGTCCATTCTCACAGGGTCTCTTTCATGACTCAATACTTTCACCCTTGTACACACACACACACACACACACACACACACACACACAAGCACGCACACACACAGTTTTTCACAAACTATCATTAGAGTTTTATAATGTGCTTTAACAATAACAAGCACCACTTTTCTCCAAAGGAAATGTAATTTCTTTATAAACATTGGAAGTTATTTCTGGCTAGATTCATTCTAGAAATTACACAATGTGTGACATAAGAATATTCCCTTTCCTATCGGTATAGTGTGATTACATGAAATTGCCAGTGGTCATCATAATAACATATCTAACTCACTCATTTTCCTGAGTATTTTTATAATCCGGCTAGCTTTTATTGCACTTCATCACAGTTTTGCATTACTGCATAAATTCCTTAAGGCATTTCACACATTAATAGCTATTTCATCTCAAATTTTAATCTTGAATATCACTTTATTTGGGTTCTCGTGAAAATGGAATCCATCTGTATGTTGAGATGACTTTGACAGAAAACAAGTGGTTGCCAAACATTTTGTAGAATTACACTCAGTGCCAATTTGGTTTTGGCAAATATTAATGGAAAATAAAACACTAATGAACCCTTTGCCTAGAATAATATTTGATGTTTATATAGTTTCTCTCATCAAAAGACATCAAACATACAACAAGTGAAAATCTCATTAACATTCACAAAATTTCTGGAGAAAAATAGAGGTCATGTATTTCTGCTCCAGTTTCATGCATGTTCCATTCGACCTTTCTGGGGATGGAGGTAAAGTTTTAAATAATGACACACACAAAGGTGGAAAGGAAGCTCTTTCTCATATACAGAAAATTTATTTAAACCAGATTTGCTCAAACATTGGATTCAAATTAAATATCGATAGGGTTCTTTAGAGCATTTCACACATGAAGACAGATGTTAATGATTATACAAGTCTTTGAAAATGTATTGCAAATTGATTAAATCTAATATTGGTCGGGAAGTATTTTGTTACACATTTTACGGTCAAATATACTGCAGTTCCTTGATTCTATCTCGAATCATCCATTTTCACAAATAGAAATTTTATTGGTTCATTCATTCATTGTTTTAAAAATTCATACATAAAATGTTTAGTCAAAAAGTAATCTTGGAACTTGGATTACTCTGCCCTGTTGCCTCCTCAGCTGCCAATAACTGGCTTCCTCTCCTGTCCCCAGTAGGTGCTCTGCATTACAGTGATTCCCAGTGTGTGGTCCACAGACCAGCACCATCAGAATTAACTGGGCACTTATTACAAAAGCAAAATATCGGGTCCCATAGTGAATTTGAATCTCTGGGAGTTAAGCTCAGCAATCAGTGTTTTTAGAATGTGATTCTGATTGATGTGAATGTTTCAGAATCATTGCTTTGTATGATGTTTCTTACCAAACCCATGAAAGTCTTATGCTAGAAGCTTCGACTCATATTTTTCTAAGTATCTATATATACAACATTGTATCTGTTGCAGTGCTTAATGCAGATATTTTCCTTATTCCTGACATGTGTCTAGGTATAATTTAATTGTCCAATTGACATTTTCCCAGTGACTATATAACCTGACTTGGGAACCAGCATTCAAAATAAGACAAATTAAAAGTACTCCTTATCTTAGAAAAATGGACTGCTTTATATATGAAACTTTCTTTTTCATAAACCTAATGATAACTACATATAAAAAAATAAAACTAAGACACATAGATTAAAAGAAAAATATGAAACAGAGGAAATAAGTTTGGAACATCACTAAGCAAAAACAACACACAGAAACACAAAGGCAAAGAACCCACTGAGGCACAAAGCTACCATAAAAAAAGATAAAATGCCTATAAGAAATCCTCATCTAGCAATAATTACCCTAAATGTAAATGGACTGAATTCACCTAAGAAGAGGCACAGAGTAGCAGATTCAATCAAACAACAAATTGCAACTATATGCTGCCTTCAGGAGATACACTAAACTGCAAAGGCAAAGTTAGACTCAAAGTAAATGGGTAGAAAATTATTCTCTAAGCAGATATAATCCACAGAAAAGCAGGTGTAGCCATGCTTACATCTGAAAAAAATAAAAGATTTCAAATATAACAAAGGTAACAAGAGACAAAGATGAAAATTTTGTAATAAAGGTGACACTATATCTAGAATACATAGCACTTCTTAATATATATGCACCCAATCAGGGAGCACTAAAATATATAAAGCAACTATTAAAAGAAATAAAGATACAGACAAAACACAATCATAGTTGGGGACATTAATACTCTACTGACAACTCTAGATAGATCATCCAAACAGAAAACTCAATAAAAAATATATTGGCCTTAAATGACACATGAGACCAAATGAACATAATTGAGATTTGCAGGCTTTTAGCCCAGACATTCAGTTTATATATTATTTTCCAATGCATATGAACATTCTCAAGGATAGACTATATGCTAGGTCATAAAACTAGCCTCAACAAATTCAAGAAGACTGAAACCATACCAAGCATATTCTCTGACCACAGTGCTTTGAAATTAGAAATCAACTGCAAAAAATAAGTAAAGATACCCACAAATATGTGGCGACTAAGCAACATACCACCAAAAAATAACTGGAATAAAGAAGAAATAAAATGTATAATAAAAAAATATAGAGAGACAAACTGGAATGACAATGTGACATATCCAAACTTCAAGAACTTATTGCCTAGGTATCTTAATATTTTTGGTGCGATGGTAAATGTGATTGCTTTATTAGTCTCTCTTTCTGTAAGTTCACTATTGGTGTATAGAAATGCCATAGATTTCTTGGCATTAATTTTGTATCCTGCTACATTGCCAAATTCATTTATTAAGTCTAATAGTTTTTTGATGGAATCTTTAGGGTTTTTCATGTAAAATATCATATCATTTGCGAATAAGGACAGTTTTACTTCTTCTTTTCCAAATTGGGTGCCTTTTATTTCTTCTTCTTGTCTAATTGCAATGGCTAATACTTCCAGTACTATGTCGAACAAGAGTGGTGAGAGTGGGCATCCCTGTCTTGTTCCTGTTCTTAAGGGAAATGGTTTTAGTTTTTGTCCATTGAAGATGCCTAGGAATAAACTTAATTAAAGAGGTAAAAGACCTCTACTCAGAAAACTACAGAACGTTGAAAAAAGAGATAGAGGAAGACATAAACAGATGGAAGAACATACCATGTTCATGGATTGGTAGAATCAATATCATTAAAATGTCCATACTACCCAGAGCAGTCTATAAATTCAAAGCACGTCCCATTAAAATACCAATGGC
>NW_006299245.1:4891919-4904747 GCF_000327345.1 Myotis davidii | reverse complement strand
GGGTGATCTAATTTTCTTGGATTAAATCAGAAATTGAATTTCTGGCTTGTATGGTATATCTATTTTTATTTTATTTTATTTATTTTTTATTTTATTTTTCATCACTAGTATCCCTACTATTCTCTCCCCCACCGCCACCTGATCACTCCCCCCGCAATCACCACACTGTTGTTCATGTCCATGAGTTCTTTCTCTTTTATTTTCATTTTTGCTCAATCCTTCCACCCTCCATGAGTCCCCCACCCCGCCATTTTCCGTAGGGCTGCACAAGTTTGCAGTCCCATCAAGAGTACACAGGGGTTCCTTTTTCTGCACATTCTCACTAATAGATGATATTTGTAGATAATTTGGTAATAGCTATTCTGATTAGTGTGAGATGGCATCTCACTATGATTTTAATTTGCATCGCCCGAATGAATAGAAGCAACCTAGGTGTCCAAGATAGAAAAATGGATAAAGAAGATATACAATGAGTTGTCCACCAGCAGATGAGTTGATTAAGAAAACTGTCGTACATCTACACAATGGAATATTATGCTGTTATAAAAACGAAGGAATTCTTACCATTTGCAACAGCATGGATGGAATTGGAGAGCATTATGCTAAGTGAAATAAGCCAGTCAATAAAAGAAATATACCACATGATTTCACTCATTTATGGATAATAAAGACCATTATAAACTGATAATGAACAAAAATAGATACAAAGGTAGAGCAGCATTGAACAGACTGTCAAGCTACAGCGGGAAGGCTGGGGAGGGTTCAGGGGAGGGGGTAAGAGATCAACCAACTTGTATGCATGCATATAAGAATAACCAATGGACACAAGACACTGGGAGTTAGGGGAGGCCAGGGGAATGTCAAGGGGGCGGGGGGAGGAGACACATGTAATACTCTTTGTAATACTTTAGGCAATAAGACAAAATAAAAAAAAAGAACTTATATGCATATATTCAAAACCATAGACATATACAATAGTGGGGTGAAGGCCTGGGGAGGGTATGGGAGTATGGAAGTGCGGTTCAAAGAGGAAAAGAGAGACACCTTTAATACTTTCAACAACAAAGATTCATTAAAAATTTCTGAGATGCAAGGAAATATTAATAACAGAGGTTATAGGCTTATCACCAAAAAAGAGACATCCCAAGTAAACAATCTAACATTATATCTCAAAAAACTAGGAAAAGGACAAATGCAATCCAAAGTAGGCAGAAGAGAGGAAATAATAAAACTTAGAGCAAAATTGAATGAAATAGAGAACAAAAAGACTATACAAAAAAATTAATACAACAAAGAGCTGATTTTTCGAAAAAATTAATAAAACTGACAAACCCCGTGGTAAAGTCACTAAAGTAAAAAGAGAAAAGAATCATATAAACAAAATCAGAAATGAAAAAGGAGAGGTTACCAAAGACGTCACACATATACAAAGGTTCATACTAGAATACTAACAATACCACTGAATTCAGTAACTTAGAGGAAATTAAAACAACCATCAAAAACCTCACAAAAAAAATAAAATTCCAGGACCAGATGACTTCACTAGTGAACTCTACCAAATATTCAAAGATTTTATGCTTATTTTTCCTCAAAGTCTTAAAAAAAATGAAGAAGAGACAATATTTCCTAACATATAGTATGAGGCCAACATAATCCAGATACTGAAATCTGGTAAGGCTAACACATGAAAAAGAAAACTAAAGACCAATATATCTTATGAATATAGCTGTAAAAATCCTAAAGAATATACTAGCTAATTAGATACACTACATTAAAAAATAATACATCACAATCAAGTGAGGTTTATTACAGGGGCAGAAGAATCATTCAACATATACAAATCAATTGATGTAATATACCACATTAACAAAACAAAGGGGAAAAGGCATATATGATCTTATCCATAGATATAGAAAAAAGTTTTTTATCAGATACAACATCCATTTATGATTAAAGCACTCAATAAAATGGCTATAGAAGGAAAGTACCTCAACATAATAAAAGTCATATATGATAAACCTCAGCCAATGGAATACTGAATTGTGAAAAATTGAAAGATTTTCCTGTAAAACCAGGAACAAAACAAGGATGCCCACTCTCAGCAATATAGTTCTGGAAATCCTAGTTAAAGCAGTCAGGCAAGAGAAAGAAATAGAAGGCATCCGTACTGGGAAGGAAGAAGTAAAGGTGTTCTGTCTGTAGAAACCCTAAAGACTCCACCATAAAACTATTAGAAAAAATAAACAAATACAGTAAAATTGCAGGATACAAAATCAATGCTCCAAAATCCACTGTTTTCCTATACACTAACAATAAAACTTTAGGGGGAGCCCTAGCTAGTTTGGCTCAGTGGATAGAGCATCAGCCTTCAGACTGAAGGGTCCCAGGTTTGATTCTGGTCAAGGGCATGTACCTTGGTTGCATGTACCTTGGTCATGTACCTTGGCAGCTGATTGATGTTTCTCTCTCATGGATGTTTCTAACTCTCTATCCCTCTCCCTTCCTCTCTCTCTCTAAAAAAAAAAAAAATCAAATTAATAAAATATATTAAAAACAAAACAAAAACTTCAGGGGGAAAAAGAAAAAAAATCTTTTTTGAAATTGCAACCAAAACAATAAAATACCCAGAAGTAAAATTAAAGAATGTGAAGGACCTATATACTGAAAACTATAAAGCATTATTATAAGAGATTGAAAAAGACAATAAAATGGAAAGATATTCAGTGTTCATATTTGGGAAGAATTGACATAGTTAAATGGTCATATTTTCCAAAGCAATATACAGATTTATCAAAGCAATCATCATCAAAATTCCATTGTCATTTTTTAAAGAAACAGAACCAAAAATCATCAACTTTGTATGGACACACTAAAGAACCCAAATAGATTAATCCTGAGAAAAAAGTAACAAAACTGGAGGGATCACACTACTTAACTTCAAATTATACTACAGAGCTATGATAATCAAAACAGCAAGGTATTGGCAGAAAAATAGACATACAGATCAATAGAACAGAATTGAGAGTCCAGAAATAAAACCATCTGTACACGGGCAAATAATTTTTGATAAAGAAGCCAAAAATACACCCTAGAGAAAAGAAAGTATCTTCAATAAATGGTACTGTGAAAATTGGAAAGCCACATGCAAAAAAATGAAACTAGGTTATAGTTTGTCCCCATATACAAAAAATAGTTCAAAATGGATCAAATAGACAAATATAATATCTAAAACATTAAATTACATAGAAGAAAAAATAAGTAATAAATTTATGGACCTTGGCCTTAGAGAACATTTTATTAATTTGACACCAAAGGCAAGGGAAGTAAATGCAAAAATAAATAAATGGGACTATATCAAACTAAAAAGCTTCTGCACAGCAAAAGAAACAGACAACAAAACCAAACTGCTACTGACTGAATGGGAGATGATATTTGCAAACAACAGCTCTGACAAATGGCTAATATCCAAAATATATACAGAACTCATACAACTCCATAGCAAACAAACAATCCAATTAACAAATGGACAGAGGATCTGAATAGATACTTTTCCCAAGAAGACATATAAATGGCCAACAGACATATGAAAAAACTAGAGGCCCAGTGCACAAAATTTGTGCACTCGTTGTGGGGTGGCTGTCCCTCAGCCCGGCCTGTGCCCTCTTGCAGTCTGGGAACCTCTGACGAAGTCTTAGGCCTGCTCCCCGCCAGACATCCTTAGCGCTGCCGTGGAGGCAGGAGAGGCTCTTGTCACTGCAGGTGCACTCACCAGCTGTTAGCCCGGCTTCTGGCTGAGTAGCGGTACCCTGTGGGAGTGCACTGACCATCTGCATTGAACATTTTCCCCCTGGTGGTCAGTGCACATCATAGCAACTGATCCTTCAGCAGTTAGGTCGGTTTGCATATTAGCCTTTTATTATATAGGACTAGGGGCCCGGTGCACAAAATTTGTGCACTCGTCGTGGGGTGGCTGTCCCTCAGCCCGGCCGGTGCCCTCTTGCAGTCTGGGAACCTCTGACGAAGTCTTAGGCCTGCTCCCCGCCAGACATCCTTAGCGCTGCCGTGGAGGTAGGAGAGGCTCTTGTCACTGCAGGTGCACTCACCAGCTGTTAGCCCGGCTTCTGGCTGAGGAGCGGTACCCTGTGGGAGTGCACTGACCATCTGCAATGAACATTTTCCCCCTGGTGGTGAGTGCACATCATAGCAACTGATCCTTCAGCAGTTAGGTCGGTTTGCATATTCGCCTTTTATTATATAGGACTAGGGGCCCGGTGCACAAAATTTGTGCACTCGTCGTGGGGTGGCTGTCCCTCAGCCCGGCCGGTGCCCTCTTGCAGTCTGGGAACCTCTGACGAAGTCTTAGGCCTGCTCCCCGCCAGACATCCTTAGCGCTGCCGTGGAGGTAGGAGAGGCTCTTGTCACTGCAGGTGCACTCACCAGCTGTTAGCCCGGCTTCTGGCTGAGGAGCGGTACCCTGTGGGAGTGCACTGACCATCTGCAATGAACATTTTCCCCCTGGTGGTGAGTGCACATCATAGCAACTGATCCTTCAGCAGTTAGGTCGGTTTGCATATTCGCCTTTTATTATATAGGACTAGGGGCCCGGTGCACAAAATTTGTGCACTCGTCGTGGGGTGGCTGTCCCTCAGCCCGGCCGGTGCCCTCTTGCAGTCTGGGAACCTCTGACGAAGTCTTAGGCCTGCTCCCCGCCAGACATCCTTAGCGCTGCCGTGGAGGTAGGAGAGGCTCTTGTCACTGCAGGTGCACTCACCAGCTGTTAGCCCGGCTTCTGGCTGAGGAGCGGTACCCTGTGGGAGTGCACTGACCATCTGCAATGAACATTTTCCCCCTGGTGGTGAGTGCACATCATAGCAACTGATCCTTCAGCAGTTAGGTCGGTTTGCATATTCGCCTTTTATTATATAGGACTAGGGGCCCGGTGCACAAAATTTGTGCACTCGTCGTGGGGTGGCTGTCCCTCAGCCCGGCCGGTGCCCTCTTGCAGTCTGGGAACCTCTGACGAAGTCTTAGGCCTGCTCCCCGCCAGACATCCTTAGCGCTGCCGTGGAGGTAGGAGAGGCTCTTGTCACTGCAGGTGCACTCACCAGCTGTTAGCCCGGCTTCTGGCTGAGGAGCGGTACCCTGTGGGAGTGCACTGACCATCTGCAATGAACATTTTCCCCCTGGTGGTGAGTGCACATCATAGCAACTGATCCTTCAGCAGTTAGGTCGGTTTGCATATTCGCCTTTTATTATATAGGACTAGGGGCCCGGTGCACAAAATTTGTGCACTCGTCGTGGGGTGGCTGTCCCTCAGCCCGGCCGGTGCCCTCTTGCAGTCTGGGAACCTCTGACGAAGTCTTAGGCCTGCTCCCCGCCAGACATCCTTAGCGCTGCCGTGGAGGTAGGAGAGGCTCTTGTCACTGCAGGTGCACTCACCAGCTGTTAGCCCGGCTTCTGGCTGAGGAGCGGTACCCTGTGGGAGTGCACTGACCATCTGCAATGAACATTTTCCCCCTGGTGGTGAGTGCACATCATAGCAACTGATCCTTCAGCAGTTAGGTCGGTTTGCATATTCGCCTTTTATTATATAGGACTAGGGGCCCGGTGCACAAAATTTGTGCACTCGTCGTGGGGTGGCTGTCCCTCAGCCCGGCCGGTGCCCTCTTGCAGTCTGGGAACCTCTGACGAAGTCTTAGGCCTGCTCCCCGCCAGACATCCTTAGCGCTGCCGTGGAGGTAGGAGAGGCTCTTGTCACTGCAGGTGCACTCACCAGCTGTTAGCCCGGCTTCTGGCTGAGGAGCGGTACCCTGTGGGAGTGCACTGACCATCTGCAATGAACATTTTCCCCCTGGTGGTGAGTGCACATCATAGCAACTGATCCTTCAGCAGTTAGGTCGGTTTGCATATTCGCCTTTTATTATATAGGACTAGGGGCCCGGTGCACAAAATTTGTGCACTCGTCGTGGGGTGGCTGTCCCTCAGCCCGGCCGGTGCCCTCTTGCAGTCTGGGAACCTCTGACGAAGTCTTAGGCCTGCTCCCCGCCAGACATCCTTAGCGCTGCCGTGGAGGCAGGAGAGGCTCTTGTCACTGCAGGTGCACTCACCAGCTGTTAGCCCGGCTTCTGGCTGAGTAGCGGTACCCTGTGGGAGTGCACTGACCATCTGCATTGAACATTTTCCCCCTGGTGGTCAGTGCACATCATAGCAACTGATCCTTCAGCAGTTAGGTCGGTTTGCATATTAGCCTTTTATTATATAGGACTAGGGGCCCGGTGCACAAAATTTGTGCACTGGGTGGAGGTCCCTCAGCCCAGTTTGCTACCAATAACATACTGGGAGCCCTACCTGAGGATATGTTTCCATGGATTTTTAGAGAATGTGGAAGAAAGAGGGAAAGACAGAGAGAAACATCAAAGTGAGAGGAACACTTTGATTGTTTGCCACCTGCATGAGTGCTGACCTGGGCCCCAGCCAGGGAAAAGCCTGCAACCTAGGTAAATGCCCTTGGTCAGAATTGAAGCTAAACCCTGTTGTAGGCAGGCCGAGGCATTATCCACTGAGCCAAACCAGCTAGGGCAGGATATGATATTTCTTAGCCCTCCAGCAGCAGACCTTCATTTTTTTCTACCAGAGGGAGGTGGAAAAACCCTACATCACCTTCGTGGATTCTTATTACCCAAGTTACTAAGAATATTACCAGTGGCATACAGGAGCTAAACCAATGAGCGGTCAGAAAAGGTGTTTCCTCTGTAGTTAAAACCCATCCCCGGCTCTGTCCCTGCCCAGGCCTAAGGCCTTAGTCCTGGTGTTAGGCCTGGGCAGGGGACCTGCAGCCAGCTCCAATCGTAGGCTCCGCCCATGCCCAGGCCTCAGGCCTCTGTCCAGGCCATTAGGCCTGGACAGGGGACCCACATCCTGTTCCGATCGCCTACGCAGGCCTCAGGCCTCTGGCTGGGGCACTAGGCCTGGGCAGGGGACCCCGCACCCCACTCCGTTTGCAGGCTTCACCACTGCCCAGTCCAGAGGAGTGTTAGGCTTGGGCAGGGGACCCCCAGGCCACTCCAATCGCTTGCCCAGGCCTAAGACCTCTGGCCGGGGCCTTAGGCCTGGGCCGGGGACCCCTAGCCTGCTCTGATGGTCCACTCTGCACCTTCCCAGGCCTCAGGCTTCTGGCTGGGGAGATTGCCGGCTCTGCCTCCATGGGTGGCATCTGGTGCTGCCCACCCCGCCTCCCTGGTCCCCAATCTGCAACCGGATCCCACGGGTGGCTTCTGGCGCTGCCCGCCCCACCTCCCTGGTCCCCAATCTGTGGCCTGGATCCTGCGGGTGATGTCTGGTGCTGCCTGCCCCACCTGCAGTATGCAAATTTAATAGCCATCTTTGTTGGGTTAATTTGCATTCTCTTCTGATTGGCTGGTGGGTGTAGCGAAGGTACAGTCAATTAGCATCTTTGTCTTTTATTAGTGTAGATGTTCAACTTCAAGCTGTTAAGGAAATGCAAATCAAAACTGTGAGATATTACCTCATACCTGTTAGAATGGCTATTATCAACTACACAGGTATTAACAAGTGTTGGAGAGATCGCAGAGGAAAGAAACCCCAAACACTGCTGTTGGGAATGTAAACTGATGCAGCTATTATGGAAAACAGTATGCCAGTTCCTCAAAATATGAAGAATAGAGTTACCATGTGACCCAGCAATTCCTCTTCTGGGTATTTACTAGAACAACTCAGAAACATTTATTCACAAAGATTATGCAGCCTTATATTCATTGCAGCATTATGCGCAGTGGCCAAAAAATGGGGACAATCAAAATGTCCTTTGATACAGGATTGGATAAATAAGATATGGTACACATATACTGTGGGATACTATTCAGCCATAGAAAAGATGTGATACTGCCATCTATGACAACATGGATGGACTTTGAGGATGTTATGCTAAACTAAATAAGTCAGTCAGGAAAAGCTAAGAACCTTATGATTCACTCAGATGTGGAATATAAAACTGAAACTCAGAGACACAGACAACAGTATGGTGGTAACCAGAGGAAAGGGGTTAGGGCAGTGGTAAAGGGTAAAAGGGGGCCAAATATTAGTATATGGTGATGGCAGATGGTTTGACTTGGGTGATAGGCACAGAATGAAATTTACAGAACATGTACTATAGAAATGTACACTTGAAACATATGTGATCTTATTAACCAATGTCTCCCCATAAATTTTTAATTTATAAAAGAACTTATTAATAAAGTAGCTATGTTGATTTAAAAAAAAAGACGGACAAAAAGAATTCATAAATTATTATTCCATAATAAAAAATCTAGAAAATACAAACTAATCTCTAATAACAAGAAACAAATTACTGTTTGCCTATGGAAGAGGTTGTAATCGAGAGATAAATTGGATTAAAGAGTAATACAAATAGATTTTAGAGAATGTTCATATATTTATCATCAAAATTGTGGTGATGGATTCATGAGTGTATACATATGTCAAAACTCAGTAACTTACACATTTTAAATATGTTTAGTTTAGTTTATGTCAGTTATACCTCGCTGAAATGTTTAAAAGAGTGTACATTAAAAAGGAAAATAACAACAGCAAATTTTGAGAAAAATCTCAATTAACAGATTACAAATGCTAAAATTTCTGGACTTTGGGTAGAAAATCATGTAGGGAAGTACACATATTCAGTGTTTATCTCTATTCTTTATGTCATCATTACACTGAAATATTTTAGCTCTATATCTAGCTTGATAAAAAATATAAGGTGATTACCACTACTTAAAATATCTTTTAGAAAAGTTACAATATATAAGCCTTTATTTATAAATATTCACCATCGATTTTAGTACATGTAGAAAAATTATAACGTTTGTAACTTTCTGTGTATTTATTTATGTAAGTAATATTTTATCTTATTTCTTCAATTCTAGTTGGAGACATATAAGTTTTTGGAAGAGCTAAAGAATGCCTGAGGTGTGAGTTTTTATTTGAAAGAAAGCCTGAATCTAGAAGCAGATTTTAGTTTGTGGTAAAAAAAAAAAAAAGCAACATTAAAATGAAATTTGTTTTTAGCATGATTCCTCTTGAGAAAATAGTCTCTGATAAATAAAAATTCATGTATTAACTCTTGGCAAAAACAAAGATTTAGCCAAGTTACCAGGAGACATTTGTGATGCCTCATGTCAAAATTAATAAAACCATAAGCAGTCACCTTTTCCCACAGATCTCTTGGGATATTCTGTTTTATACTTTTTTGGCTTTCAGTGGTATAACATCTGCATAAACATCCTCATCAAGCTTTACAATAGCATGCTTAGCCCATTACTGTACCTTTAAAAATACTAAAGGTACTTGTTCATGGAAAACAAGTTCCAATTCTGTCTCAGTAGTCAGAGTGTAGTTTGGAGCAAAACATTGTGGGAGAAATAATATGGCAGAAATGAGAAAGCCAAGAGCCATATACTTTGCTTGTCTAGGCATTCATTATAATACTAGAGGCCCGGTGCATGAAATTTGTGCATGGGTAGGGTCCCTAGGCCTGGCCGGTGATCAGGGCCGATCTGTGGGCTACCGGCGGGACGATTGGGGGGTCCTGCTGGCATCCATCTTGGCTGGTCTGGGGCCTGATTGGTTGTTTTGCATATTAGACTTTTATTTTATAGGACGATATCAGGAATATCCCCAATATACCTTCCCTCTGATTTTACCCTCATTATTTAAAAAGTCCTATTAGTGACTAAGGACCAATTCTTAAGCTTACTCATCGAGCTGTAGTGTCACCAGATACAACACTTTGAATTGTTTCCCTTGCTTTCCCAACAATATTAATATTTTTATTTATGTAATTTTAGAATATCCCCCTAATTATCCTTGCCCCTGACACCTGTCTAGATTTCATAGCATCAACATTTTATTTTATTCCAAAATATGAAATAGTTTTAATATTTTGATGTTGTTTCAGAGCCTTTGCTTCTTTATTTTCCCCACATTATATTGCTAATGTTATTTTCTGTTGATTTTATTAGCATTGGCAAATGTTTTTAAATGTCCATCATTAATATCTTAGCATTGTTCATCTTCCATTGAGTCAGCTGAAGTATAACCAGTTATAGCAAGGGTGTCTGGGTAAAAGGTATTTTCCAAAAATGCATTCTTGCTCCATTTTTAGCATGTTACTGTTATTGTTAAAAGTCAGGACTAATTTAAGTGACAAAATGTAGTGCCCCCTCTTCACATGCGAAGTTGTATACCCTTAACTTATCGTTCCCACAGACCTTGTGCATTTTTCTCAACCTTCTACCCTCCTTAAGAAACCCTCCGTGGACTTGTAGGTGGTTGTATGTGTTAATTTTTGTTTTAGTTACTCTTCAAGACAAACTGCCACGAAATACCAGTGGGAAATGGTAATGCATCTCTCACTCTCCCCATGTGAGTGTTGCCTGTTTTGAGACCAAGGATGAATTGCAGGGTTGCTCAAGGTATGGTCTCCTACGATAATGGCAAACAAGGGCCATAGCACAGGCACATTGAAAGTTCTGTGTGGACTGCCTTCACTGACCCAAGCTCAAGGCAAAAGGTGAGGAAGTAAACCCTTCCCATGATGGTGTGTGGGCTGGGGGCGATGCAGTGAGTATTTGCTGAAAAATAATCCGTCACACCAGTAGAGTATTTGCAAACTCTTTTCAACATTTTAAAGTAAAATAGTAACTAGCATAACACTAGTGCTTCAGTGAGAAAGACATATTGATTTATTTTCCCATAAAAATGTACTTACATATGGAGATTAAAATCAATTTTTAAATTACATTTTGGGTTAAGTGAATTTGAAGACTGGCCTGAAACCAAACCGCCATGAATAGAATTATTTGTGTTCCAAGACATAAAAGTTCAACCTATCAACACTTTTTTGGAGAAGAAATGGTAATTTGGAAATGAACTGCATATGCCGCTTTACATTCCATACTTCCCACAGAAGACATAGATTTTTATTTTTGATTGAAATGATGGAAGCTTAGAACAAAATGTGAGTTTTTTCAGATCTGCATAGAAACATAGACTAAAGCATACCATATTTTTGATATATTAATAAAAAGTTGTCTTAGAATATCCTATATACTATCTTTTGTTAGCTTGCTTGTTTAACATTAGCTATGTGGTTATCATTTATAACTGCCATTTGTCTATTTATGTTATTTGGTAGAATTTAACAAAACTAATAGTGGTTAAATATGACTTTAAAAAACAAACAAAACTCAGGTAGGATATGCAACTGAATATTGCTACAATAGCCATGAGATTTAAACTCATCTATTCTCCCTCTAAGGCATTCAGGTGACCTAAAAGCATACTTTTTATTTTATTTTTTTTAATTTTTAATTTTATTTTATTGTTTAAAGTATTACAGATGGTAGTACATATGTCTTCTTTTTTTCCCCCTATTGACCTTTCCCCGGCCTTCCCGACCCTCCTACACATCCCCTCACCACACCCCCCCACCCCCTGCAGTGTCTTGTGTCCATTGGTTATGCTTATATGCATGCATACAAGTCCTTCGTATATTTTTAAAAGAACAAGTAGGTGGTACTATGAGAGAAACAGACAGGCACTGCACACACACACACACACACACACAGGATTAGCTCATACATATATGAACTTCCACATATTTCTTGATATTTAATTAGTCTCTAGTCTAAATATGAATTACTATTCCATTTATCTATGCTTACTATTCATTAAGAATAAAATGAATATAGTTTTAAATACTCAAAAATCTTAGAAAATCTAACTAAAATCATGATTATTTCATATTTTGAGGTATAAATGACATACCATATCATATTTATTTGAGTGTACAACATAAAATTCTGTATTTGTAAATATTGTGAAATGACCATCACAATAACTCTACTTAGCATATATAAAATATCTATTTCAATATACCACTAATCCTTTCAGATTCTCTAATAGAAGTAGGCAGGTTATTCCCACTATAATAAAAGCTAACATTATACTTATTATTTATTACTTATCAATCTTTCTTCAAGAAGATCGAGCTAATTTTAATGTTGACATTCCTGATCCAGAAAAATATTTAAAATGTCATGCCATCTTTCATCATCAGATTTTATTCTAAGTTACTAGTCAATAAAGTAATTATAACATAACGTTTCATAAACAGTCCATGGAGGTTGAGTTCCATGGAATATGTTTTGGTATTTGATTCAGGTTAAGTTGATTTAAGATACTTTAGCACAAACTAAGTGTTATTGAAACATTCTGCATTAGTTGGTCTGTAGCATATTTTTATCATTCCATCACAGTAACACCTGTGAAATACAATAATTGTGAAATAAAAATATATCTATAATGTTTTGATATCTGATTGTGGTACCTATGAACCACGGTATAGCAGTGTATACCAATCTTTACTCCCACCCTAAGTTTCCTAGTGTCAGCATTTCGGGAATCTCAGAAGCCCAAACAATGACAGTAATTTGTGATATTTTCTTGTAAATCAGCAGCTATATAACTAAAATATAGGAGGCTTGTCTTAAATACAAGGCAAGATTGAAAATATGCATCCTTTTCCCATGTACCCAACTGTCAGCTTCTGGTATGTGAGATTCCTAGCATGTCAAATATGGAATATAAAGAAGACCATTGTAGATGGTTTAAATTAATCTCAGTCACAGAAGGTCTGGCAATTGATCTGCATCAAGGATCTGTTTTTATCTACGTCAGTGTCCTATTTTGTGAAATCTAAATTCTCCCAATTGTTGCTGATTTCTCAAGTTCAGGAGATTTCCCCCTTCC
>NW_006299245.1:4882029-4891908 GCF_000327345.1 Myotis davidii | reverse complement strand
TGTCCTCCTCCTCTACCTCCTGCTCCACCTTCTCCTCCTCCTCCTCCTTCTCCTCCTCCTCCTCCTCCTCCTCTTCCTCCTCCTCCTCCATTTATTATAGGGGTACTAACTAGGGTATGGGAGGGGGATGAGTCCATAGGGTATGATTCAAGGGTAATATTGCCCTGCAGTGCCTTTGCGTAAATATATATGTATGTAACTGCCTAAGCAGAAGCAGGACATCCAGGCTTTTCACATCCCTCCTCACTAGAGCAGTGACTTTACAGTCATATGATAAAATACTTTATTGTCAAATACCAAGAGGATGCACATGTCAGACAAAAACATATAAGAGACTGCCACTTGTGAGACTGCCACTTGAGTAATCATCCCAACTTTCTCCTGAGAAGCCTCTCTGTGCCTAAGATGCCAGGCAGTTTTGCTGTGATAAAGTGGCATGCATTTGTGGCCCCATACCTCTGGCAGCATTTAACTCCACATTTCCATTTTGTTAATGCTATCATCCTCTTTCTCTTTCTCACCTTATGCACCTATGTTTCTAATTTGTAGAGAAACCAGATACCAATTATTTTATCACAAGTTGATCTATACATTCCTTCATTAAAACACACACACACACACACACACACACACACACACACACACACACACACAAAACAAACAAACAAAAAACAACAACAACCACACACACATACAAAACAATAAGAACACTGCAAGAAATCCAGGATTTTAATTTATTGATTCTCCTTCTTTCTTCTACAAGCATGGGATATTTGCAACATTTTATTCCCTCTCTCACAATATAAAATCATATTAGATGCTGTGTGCTATTGAGACGAATTTCTTTGTTTAATTTCAGTATGTGACAATATTTTTTCTTTTGTTTGTTTATCAAATTTCCAGAATATTTATTAAGCACCACTGTCATATTTTCTCACCAATTTTGAATCTTTTGGAAGTAAATTGTTATCTTGCACTTTAACTGCACTTAAACAATAGATATAACTCACAGAAACATTTTATGGAGTCATAAATACCGAATACAGGGGTGCTTCAAAGAATCAAATAGCCTCCTACATAGTTGTGATTGAAGTGTTTAAGAAGATGCTAAACTTCTTTATTCTTATCACTTCTTTAAGGTATGTGAAGTAAAAGATGTTCTATCTAATATTCTTTGATAGGAATTTCTTGTGCCAAAATAATAGATAGCATGCCCTTAGCAAGGGGAAAAATTAATGCATTGTCTATACAGTAAAAGAGTTTTTCAAGAGCTAGTAGGATAATTATATTTGCATGTATCTCTGTGTGTATATACATATATATCTGTGTGTGAATGTATACATATATACTGTATATATATATATATACATTGTTTTTTATATAAAATTTGTGAATATAAATGGAAGAAATAATAAAATTATATTTATATCAATTAACTTATTGGCATATCCATTATAAATTGAGTTGTGATATATTAGTAAGTTGTAGACTTGTTTATAATATATTATTATATTTATAAAAACACCTCAAAATCCATTATATGTCTGAGTATATACATGTGTACGTGTGTAAACAAGAGGAATTTGGTAAAAGTATGAAATAATGAACATCAACTTTCCTAAAAGTCACTAACAATTAAGAGTGTGTTCTGAAAAATTTTTAAATGCAGTTACTAATGAATTTCATTCTTTCTTCTTTGGTACATTGTGAGAGAAACAAATACAAATGTAACATTTTCCATTAATATTTGATTGCTTTTTATTTTATTTGCAGAAAATGAAAGAAAATAATTCAGAGGTATAACTGCTTAGGCTCTGGTCTATTTGGGGATTAAATATGTTTGAAACAGTTTTTAGTTTTTCAATGTTCAAAATATTTTGTATTATTGGGTATTTCCTTATCGTTTTCAATTTTAATATTCTGAACTTGGCAATATTTTTTAAGGAATATTAATTTGCATAGCATTTATGTTTTATGAAATAAGTCATCCATTAACTATAAATAATGCTATGCCATGCATTTTAAATTCAATTTCAGAATTTCAGTTGTCTGTGACTGCCAAGAACATACTACAGTCAGGCTTGTTTCTGAGTTAGTGATGTGGCTTATTAGTTACAACATGCAACATGAAGACATTGATCCCCCAAATACTCAGACATATTGGTCGTCCCCAAGTTTTAAATTGCTACTTTAATTGGAGCAGAAAAAGCTTACTTTCTGCCAGCTATGTTAATATGTGCCTATGAGAAACTCTATTAACTGGCTTCATAGTTTAAATATATTCCAATGATGGCTTATCATACCTCTAAACTGTTGCCAGACATCTGCCTTGCTGGCCCACACCTTAATGAAAGACTACCTCAACAGCGGCTGGAAGTGAGTAGACAGCTCATGGCTACGTACACACACACACACACACACACACACAAAACCTGGCTATGTACACACACACACACACACACACGCACAATCTCCTCCAAGATGCTGCCTCTATATAATTCAGCATCTGTGGGACATCTCAGTATTTGGCTTTGCTTTTGATTGCCCCATCTCATGCTTGAGTCTGTGTGCATAAATGACCTCATTTACAACAAATTCTCTATTAAGATCTGCATATATTACAAACAATATATGTATTAAAATAGCCTTGAGGTATTTCAATTTACTTCACATCAGTCTATTAACAGCCTTATTAACCTATAATCTACCCTAATTTTAACAAGTTCCGCCCCCCTCAGCATAATTACGATATCATTGACATAAAACATGATTTGATACAGGTATACATGGTAAGATAACCATTTTGTGTGTATGTGGTTAGTACTTTTAAGATTTACTCTTTCAGCGAGTTTCAAGTATATAAGACAGTGTTGTTGACTATAGCCACATGTGGTACATCAGATCCCCATATCTTGTAGCTGGAAGTTTGTACCCTATGACCACCT
This sequence comes from Myotis davidii, assembly GCF_000327345.1. Taxonomy (NCBI): domain Eukaryota; kingdom Metazoa; phylum Chordata; class Mammalia; order Chiroptera; family Vespertilionidae; genus Myotis; species Myotis davidii. The sequence continues at coordinate 4,888,963 of NW_006299245.1, read as the reverse complement.
TCACCCGAATGCCCAGGGTAAGCCCCTGGGTCTGTTTATCACATGTCCTGCAGGATTCAGAGCTCACTGATGGCCACGCAGCAGGTTGGCAAGGCTGTAAGTAGAGAGAACATGAGAGTGCACAATAGGCATGCAAATATACTTGTTTAATTAATGAATTATTCTTATTATTTTAGTTTGTTTATTTTACATTTTAATTTTTCTGTTGTTTTCCTCTCAAAGTTGTGCTCCAAATTTGATTTATCTTTTTTATATTCTTTAAACTATCTTAAGTGCTTGTTTCAGAAGTCTTTGTTTTGCTGCCCAGTATGTGAACTCACTGATGGCGTGTAGGCTACAAATTATGCAGGGCAAAATCACAGACACTATGGGTTAAGGGTTGCAGGGGTGGGCAAACTTTTTGACTCGAGGGCCACAATGGGCTCTTAAACTGGACCGGAGGGCTGGAACAAAAGCATGGATGGAGTGTTTGTGTGAACTAATATAAATTCAAAGTAAACATCATTACATAAAAGGTTATGGTCTTTTTTTTTTTTAGTTTTATTCATTTCAAACGGGCCAGATCCGGCCGCGGGCCGTAGTTTGCCCACGGCTGGTTTAGGGTCATGCTGGGAGCTGATTGATAGGAGGTGAGGGAAGGGTGGTGAGTTTTTTCTTCAGGTCTTGAGGACATCTCTGAGGTCTGTACCAGCATCCCTCTGTCTGTCTCATGGGAGAGTAGCCAGAGGCTCATTCCACCTTAGGGCTCAGGAACTGAAACATAACTTACTAGTAGGTCAGGATGTAATCTTTAACCTGCCAGAGGTCTGGATCCTCATAATTAGTCAGGTTGGAGCTACTTTCTTCTGCTGCCTCCAGGATTGCTGACTATCTGTAGGAAATTCTAGGTCCCTCAGTGGTTAGAGAGAGATGATTTCTAGAGTGAGAATTTAAAACTAAATGTAATCAAAGTTCTAAAGGCCCTCAGTTCAGTTGTCATTGAAAAGCTTGATTTTGGGCACAAGCATTACAGTAAAAATTCTAAGTGTCAGGATTTTACACTACAGGTAACTTCACAATTTTTTTGTGAAGGGAGTCCTCACTTAAATTCCTGGATAGGTTCTATGACTAAGCTAAATAATGTCTAACAAAGGCCCATTGATATAAACAAGAGTTAAGTTCCTATGTCATTTCATCAACATTATACCTACTAGAGGCCTGGTGCACCCTCTCACAGTCCAGCCTGAACCCTCACAGTCCAGGAGCTCGCAGGGACGAGAGGCGGCCCAGCCATCAGGGGAAGGTAACGCCCCCATCACACCTCTGCTGCTGCCACTGAGGGCAGCAGCACAAGCCTGGGCCGGCCCTTACCTGAGCCTCAGGCGGCCTTGGGTGGCTGGGCACGCCACCATCTTTGAGGGTGTGGCAGTCAATTAGCATATTCCTTCTTTATTAGATAGGATAACCAAATGAAGTTGAATGCAATGACATTATGCAAGTACCTGCTGTAAAAAGGTAATTCAGAGAGAGAATTATCCTTCTCCAAATTTGCCCTCACGGTTACCTCTTACATAACCATAGTATTAAATCAACATCAGGAATTTTGGCACAAAGTGTGTATATAGTTTTATGCCATGCTGAACCATGTGTAAATTTGTGTAATTACCAATTCAGTCATGAAATAGAACTTTTTCATCATCACAAAGCTCTCCCTCATTCTTCCCTTTATAGGTACACCCATCACCCCAACACCATCTCCAACCCATGGCAATCACTAAATTGTTTTCCATGTCTATACTTTTGTTATTACAAAAATGTTATGTAATCAGACAATATGCAATATTTTCTTTTATATTTTTTACTTAGCATAATGCTCTGGAGACATATCCAAGCTGTTTTATCAATAGTTCAATCCTTTTTATTACTGAACAATATTTCATGACATGGAGGTACTATTGTTTGTTTAACCATTCACCCATGAAAGGATATTTTAGTTATTTCCAGGTTTGGGCTATTTGTTTTGATGACTATTCATCTACTGATTTTTGTGTGGATAGAAGTTTTTATTTTTCTGGGATATTGTCCAGAGTTATTATTTCTGGGTCAAATAGTAAATATATGTTTTCCTTTTTTAAAAATAATTCTTTATTGTTGAAAGTATTACATAAATATATATTTAGTCTTTGTTTTGTTTTTTAAGATATTACCACAATATTTTCCATGGTGGAGTCAACATTTTATATTCACACCATCAGTATATAAGTGATCCAATTTATCTGTATCTTTACCAGCAATTGATAATGCCACTTTAAAAAATATTAACTGTTCTAATAAGTATATAAAGATAACATAGACATAATTTCTATTTCCCTAGACTATTTATGTTGAATATATTTTCATGTGTTTATTGCTATCTTTTTGTCCTTTCAGTGTAATGTCTCTTTATGTCTTTTATATACTTTCTACTTGAATTGTTTATTTTTAATTGGTGAATTTTGAGAGTTCTTTATATATTCTAGATATGATTTCTTCATCAGATATGTGGTTTGGAAATATTTTTCCCCAGTAGGTACCTTGTCTTTTTATCTTCTTAATGGGGTCTTTTAATTTTGATATAGTTCAAATTTTATACTTTTTATCTTTTATGGATCATGCTGTTTGTGTCAACTCTGTCTAATGCTTGATCCTGAAAAACTTTTCCTGCTTTCTTCTATAGGTTTTAAAGTTTCATACTTGGAGTGTGATCCATTTTGAATTGACTTGTATAAAAAGGATAACATTTAGAGGGATATTTAATTTTTATTTGCCTAAAAATTTCCAATTCTCCCAATACCATTTATTTAAAAGGCTATATCAATCACTTCTCGGCCTTTTGTCTAAGATCAATTGTAGTAAAAGGCTATATCTTTCCTCCACTGACTTACAATTGCATCTTCTTGAAAAAGCATTTGGCCACACTTCTCTGGTATGGGGCTATTTCTGGGTTCTCTATTCTCTTCCATTCATCACTGTATACACAGTTTTGTCTACTTTAGCTATATCATATGTCCTGAAGTCAAATACATTCCACATTATTTTTCCTTTAAAAAAATGTTTATTTTTCCTTTTCCTTTACATATAAATTTTGGAAAAATCGTGCATCTGACTACAAAAAAACCTGGCTGAGACTTTGATAGCATTTGGTGGGAGTGAAAGTCCAGACTCCGCATAGTCTCTGCTTAGACTGTAGAAGGGTGGGGTGGAGCCATCTCACTGTGCAGGGGGAAAGTCCCTGCTCCCAGTGGTTCTCAGGGAACACTGCGTGAAGAGTGGTGATCGGGTCACCTCGTTACAACCTGACAAAGTGGATAACTAGATTCTCTATTATGTCTTTACTGGCAAATTTATGGGTAAGGGCATAGTTTGTGGTGTTTGGCTGGAATAGAGCACTTATTGTTTAAATTTTTCTGTCTTGCTAAAATCCTTCCCTGTTTCTTTGGTTAGAGAACTGGTTTACAAGATTTTGTCACAGTGCGTTTTACCTGAGTCATTGATATATTGGGGCTGCCGACTCATCCAGCTCCAAGTCTGAGTTGTATGAGACAAAAAGATAATCCGGGATAGTCACCACTGTGTTGTTCCTTGGGTCCCCATTATCCTTGGTCCCTCCACTTCGTAGAGTCTTCTTATGGTTGCTTTAAATATGATGTTCCAAAGTTGTAGTTGTGCATAGTGGTATGTTTAGGGAAAAGTACATCTACTCCAACTTCCTGGAAGCCACTATAACAAGTTTATAATTTAATATCACTTACATGCCCAATACTGTACTATGCAAGGAAAATTTAGACATCAAGGGATTCATTCTCTGCTAGAAAAAACCTAGGCAGATTATTTCTAAATGACATCAGTGGGAAAAATATATATGCTCACTTGTGCAGGAGAATTCAGAGGAAGTTTGCTTAGCTAAAACTAGAAGTTCAGGAACTAATTCTTATAGAATAATATGCCTGAATTAAGTTTTAAAATAGAAGAAAAATTCACCAAATGGGAAAAATAAAAAGAACAGGAAAAAAACCCAAGCAAAAGGATGCTTACATAAAAAACCATAACTTGGAATATTTATAGATATATTTTAAAAGCTATTTTAGGCTTGGCTGTGTTGCTCAATGGTTGAGTGTGGATCTATGAACCAGGAGCTCATGGTTCAATACCTAGTCAATGCACATGTCCAGGTTGCAGGCTGGATCTCTAGTGAGGGATATGCAGGAGGCAGCCAATCAATGATTCTCTCTCGTCACTGGTGTTTCTATTTCTCGCTCCCTCTCCCTTCCTCTCTGAAATCAATATATATTTTAGGAAAATATATGAGGATGAAGAAATAGATAGAGATTAGTCTTACTGGTCCTAGAATTCTGTCATAAAGATCAAATAGTTGTTTTTCTGCAAGAAAATTTGAAACATTGAGATGTTTTATAAATATTTAGGATAGGTCAAGTTGCTTTTGGATAGAATTATCTAGAAAGGGAAAAGAATAAATGACAAGGAAAGGTGAACAAGTATAAATTATCGCATTATCTCAAGATGCATATAATAATAATCTTAAATATAGAGATAGAAATAGAGATTAATTATTAAAAGAGAATGAAAATATCCCATAGATAACATTATCAGTATTAATTATTGCTTAATCTCCATTCACTGCTATAAGAAAGTATGTTGTAAACTGTGAAGCTCAGAAGAGAGGTCAAGATTTTGAAGGCCCTAATAATTTAAATATATTATTATACTGAAAGACACATTTTAAAGAGAAAATACAAACAAACCAGAAACCTTATAGTGAAGGAGAGAGTAATTTAGGACAGAGAACTATGAGAGAAAATCATCTCTGTACTTGTGGTTATAGAATTATTCACAATTCAGTCAGTTTCTGTTATAATTATGAAAGTAGAAATCTAGTAAGAAACCTTAACAAAATATGCTTGCTTAGTTTGGCATAAAGTAGATATTGGTGTTCCTTATAAGAAGTATTTCTCTGGTGTATATGTGTGTCTGTGTGCTACAGTGGGAATTACTTTACTTTGAGAAGTACTAGGCATTAGTAGACAATTATTTTGAATTTATGAAAATTAACTAATAAGAAACATAAAAGTTTAGGGACAACATGATTAAAATTTACTTTATTTTAAAGCATGGACAATAAATAGGCTTATTTACAGGCTGATATAAATCAATACCCACCCACCCCCACCCCCCCAAAAAAATAGAGGAATAATTGGAACTCCCATTTGACCCAGTGATCCCACTTCTAGGACTACTAGTGTATCCCCCAAAAATAGAATATATCCCAAGAAAACAGAAACACCAATCAGAAAGTATATATGCATCCCTATGTTCATAGCAGCACAATTTACAATAGCTAAGATTTGGAAACAGCCTAAGTGCCCATCAGCAGATGAGTGGATTAGAAAACTGTAGTACATCTACACAATGGAATACTATGTTTCTTTAGAAAAGAAGGAATTCTTACCATTTGCAACAGCATAAATGGAACTGAAGAGCATTATGCTAAGCGAAATAACACAGTCAGAGAAAGATAAATATCACATGATCTCACTCATTTGTGGAATATAATGAACAACATAAACTGATGAGCAAAAACAGAATCAGAGTCATAGAAGCATCAAATAGACTGTACAACCTATGAGGGAAGGTGTGGGTTGCAATCTAAGAGCTGGTTCTTTGAAAAGATAAATAATATTTATTAACCCTTAGCCAGAATTATCAAAAAAGAAAGAGGACAAAAATAAATAAAATCAGAAATGAAAGAAATGCATGCATATGAGCATAACCAATAGACACAGATGGGGGGCGGTTGTAGGTTGAGGGCATGTGCTGGGGATTGGGGGTGGCTGGGGAGAGGTCAATGGGGGGAAAAGGAGACTTATGTAATACATTAAACAATAAAGAACTTAAATTTAAAATAAATAAATAAATAAATAAATAAATAAATAAATAACTCTTAAAAAGGCAATGGATAGGAAGCCATCAAGAATATATAGTGGGGACTAAAACACAATACAAAATATCAATTAATCTAAGAGCTGGTTCTTTGAAAAGATAAATAATATTTATTAACCCTTAGCCAGAATTATCAAAAAAGAAAGAGGACAAAAATAAATAAAATCAGAAATGAAAGAAACAATATAACAATGGACACCACAGAAATACAAAGGACTGTAAGCAAATGCTAGTACTATAAACAACAATATGCCAACAAACTGGAAAACCTGGGTGAAATGGACAAATTCCTAGAAACATACAATCCTAGAAAACTCAATCAGGAAAAACCAGAAAACCTGAATTGGCAATAACAATTAATAAAACTGAAGCAGTAATCAAAAAACTCATAGCAAACAAAAATTAAATTGATTTACAGGAGAATTTTACCAAACATTCAAAGAAGAACTAACACCTATCCTCCTCAAACTATTCCAAAAAAGTCAAGAGGAAGGAACAGTTCCAAGCTCCTTTTATGAAGCCAGCAAGATCCTAATTCCAAAAACAAATAAAGACATTACACAGAAAGAAAATTACAGGCCAGTATCCTTGATGAACATAAATGCTAAAATCCTCAACAAAATACTGGAAAATTGGATCTAGAAATACATTAAAGAGATCATGCACCATGACCATGTGTGATTTATCTGGGAAGCAAGCCTGGTACAATATTCACAAATCTAGTACTCTTTCAACATAGGATTTGAAGTCCTAGCCACAGCAGATGAGAAGAAAATAAAAGGACTCCAAATTGGAAAGGAAGAAGTAAAATTACTATTTTTCACAGATGACATGATATTGTACATAGAAAACACTAAAGACTCCACCAGGAAAATACTAGACTTAATAAATGAATTCGGCAAAGTAGCAGGATACAAAATCACGATAAGAAATCAATGGCATTTTTTTAAAATATATT
>NW_006299245.1:4880262-4880783 GCF_000327345.1 Myotis davidii | reverse complement strand
ACTTGCTTCAGTGGGGCTTTGGTGCTCACTGAGACTGCACCCTGAGTGTGTCCCTTATGGATCTGGGGAGTTGTGATCTGGATGGTCCCCCTCTGATCACTGGGTACAGTGGCTCTTGAGTCTAAGGAGATGCTAATTTAGCCTCTGACTGAGGTTATACAGCAGGAACTACGAAGAGAGCTGTAGATTCCCCTTCCTTTTTTTTTGGAGTTTGGAAGTGCCCTGATAAGGCTCAGCTGTGAAGGATGCAAGCGCTGTGGGGCCTTGGGCCGTCTCTTAGAATTTCTGGGTCTGTCTGACCCGGCTGCAGTTAGGTCATTACAGGTTGCAAATGGCTGGGGCATTCATATGCAAAAGCCTCTGCCGCAGCCTGGGTGGGGCAGGGTCTGGGGGAATCAAAGGGCGGAGCAAGCAGCTATGGCAGAGCCTCAGCCCTGCCCTAAGGAGACGCCCGTCTCAGTGTCCGGGTAACGGCTGCAAGCACCTCTGAGGGAAAGCCGCCCTCAAGATCCCGCTGCCCG
>NW_006299245.1:4877706-4880056 GCF_000327345.1 Myotis davidii | reverse complement strand
TCCTCGTGGTCTCAGTGTGCTTCTCCTTCCTTCTAGTTGTAGAGTTTACAGTCAGCCAGGCTTCCTGTGGTTCTGGATGAAGTCCGCACTGTTTCTCTGAGGTACCAATCAATGTTGTGTGGCGCATCAACTTCCCGATGTTTATCTCTGCCGCCATCTTAGTTTCTCCTCAATGGCATTTTGATATATCAATAATGAACTCTCAGAAAGAGAAACTAAAAATACAATCCAGTTTATAACTGAAAAAAAAAACAACAAAAAAATTAAGATACCTAGGAATAAACTAACCAAGCAATAAAAGACTTGTATCAGACAACTATAGCACATGGGGGAAAAAAAGAAATAGACAAAGATACAAACAAGTGGAAGCATATATCATGTTCATGGATTGGAGAAATTAACATCATTAAAATATCCATACTACACAGAGCAATCTATAGGTGCAATGCAATTTGATCCCCAGTCTGGTCATGTACAGAAGGCAATGGATCAATGTTTCTCTCTCACATCAATGTTTCTCTTTCTCTTTCTCCCTCCCTTCTTCTCTCTACGCATGTCCTCTGATGAAAATTAAAAAAAATATAGGGTAGCAACCTGGCTTTAAATATTGTTCCTCAGAATGCTTAGCACAGAGTAAAAACTTTTTAATTCCTTGCTCACTAATGGGAAGAAGTTCAAGCCTATGACACTATAGGATAGAAACTATTTAAATCAAGTTCCAGATAAATATGTAAGGGTGAGTGGTATGGCCAGGAAGGTAAGGTTGTTCGTATATAGTAGCCTTAATTTCTAAGATTTCAGAAGAAATCTTAGTCATCTGTTAAAAGTAAGAGGCTTGGTCTTGGATGGTAGTCTTAAAGAAAGGGACTACATTTTATAAAAATTGAAAGAAGAGTAAGTGAACAAATCATTAAAAAACAGGAAAAAAACTAAACTAAAAAACACAGTGGTTTACCACAATTTATAGAATCAGTTGAAATTGACAGTGTCCATTTGTAAGTAAAGCATTTTACAATATAGATTTGTCCTTCCTTTAAAATTTAACTAACCAAAACAAAATTTTTAATCAATTATATTCCTGGATACACTGTGTATTTTAAAATCTAAAACCCTAATTCTTTTTATAATTCCAAATATTCTCCTTCATTAAGATGCATTTTATTACAAATTCACTAACACCTATCAACTATCAAATTATATTAATTATAGCTATTTAGTATTTGTTGAACAAATGAATCATTGAATGAATGGGCTTTGGACATTGTGAAATGGACACAGATATCTGTCTATTACCAAAATGCAGGCTTTTTATTATGTTAATAGTTTCAAATACAGTGTAAGCCTCTATTTCATCTATGTCATCTCTTCCTACAATTAATCATTTCCAATGTTCAATTATTTTCTTCAGGATGGCAACTTGCTACTGTAATATTACACTTATCAGAAGAATCAAATGTAAGAAATTATGTTATCCATCAAACTGTCTTCTGAGTTGATTACATATTAAATAATTCTATTTATAAACATGTGCAGAAGAGAAGATTCCACAATTCTGACAACAATTTGAATATTTAATCTTCTTTTCAAAAGAGAGCCACCTTTATCTTATTCTCTGATGAGTTTAAAAGACCAGATCAGCTGAAACCAGTTTGGCTCAGTGGATAGAGCGTCGGCCTGTAGACTGAAAGGTCCCAGGTTCGATTCCAGTCAAGGGCATGTACCTGGGTTGTGGGCACATCCCCAGTAGGACATGTGCAGGAGGCAGCTGATCGATGTTTCTCTCTCATTGATGTTTCCAGCTCTCTCTCTCTCTCTCCCTTCCTCTCTGTAAAAAGTCAATAAAATATATTAAAAAAATAAATAAATAAAAGACCAGATCACAATTATTACATAAAAATATTGAGTTTACTCCCAGGTGTCCGGAAAACTCAAACATGAACAATCAAGTCAGGATAACCATGATTAATACATAACCAAATGAACACATTTCAAGGACATGTTTTTATTTATTGACTTTTAATTTTTATTAACAGAGTTGATATTTTACAATAGTTTTAGATTTATAGAAAAATTGAGCAGATACTACAGAAAGTTTCCCATATATCCCCTGTACCCAGTTCCTCTATTAATGATATCTCATATTAGTATGACATGTTTGTTACATTAATGAACCAACTTCAGACATTATTATTAAACTAAAGTTCATACTTTTTCAAATTTCCTCAGCTTTTATCAAATTACCTTTTTCTGTTCTAGGATCCCAACCAAAATACCGCATCATATCGTCTTAGGCATCTCTCGACTATGACATGGTCTCAACTTTTCCTTATTTTTGATGATTGAGAATATA
>NW_006299245.1:4875859-4877681 GCF_000327345.1 Myotis davidii | reverse complement strand
GTCTTATATATTGTAGAGCCCCTCTATTTAAATTTGCCTGATGTTTATCTCAGGATTAGGTTGAGATTATGTGTTTTGGGAAGGACAATCACAGTTACACTGTTACACTGACATTTACATCACATCATATCAAGGGTATATACTATCAATATATTTTATGACTGTTGATGTTCATGTAGGACATAGACAAACTGTAAGAGAATGACTCTCTTTAGCCCTGATAATTTCCTTTGTTCTGAAGTTGGCTTTATCTGAAATAAATGTAGCTATTCTCTCTTCTTTCTGATTGGTATTAGCATAGTATATGTTTCTCCTTCTCTTTACTTGTAATCTATCTGTGTCTGTTTAAAATTGATTTCTTGTAAACAAGAAAAATACTCAGCTAATCGCTGTCTTTTAATTGGTCTTTTGACACACAATCATTGGCTTCTGAGACTAGTTAGTTTCACCTTACCTCAATTATACAATATCAGAGAAAATTCAGATGTTTACTGTGGCCAATTATAACCCTAAGGATCACCTGTATACATTTGGGCACTTTGCTTTTTAACCTCTCAAACCCAAGGAAAGGGCACAACATTTAAAACCATTATTTTTCTGCAGAAAAAATTTTGTACTCTTCTGAGAGTGAAGATCACCTATTTATTGAAAATGCAAAAGCCAGTTTATTATCTTGGTCATTGTATTTGGATGACACTTGGAGAAACCAAGAGCATGAACAATTCTATTCCTACTCAGGCAGGAGCATTTTCTAGAAACTCTTAAATAAATCACTGAGGGGGAAGAAAAATCTTCAAATTGCCTATTTAGGGTTTCTGCCATTGTGGCATTACATGTGATTAAACACAAAGCTATTCTGGGGCCGACTGAAGATGACTTTAGTGATGTGATTCTCCACCTCACATTATCCTATACTTGTTTCACAAACTACTTTGCAAAAATATGAAATTTAGAACTTCCCCCATCGGGGCACAAATATAGAAATCGCCTGCAACTATGCATGACCTAACTTTTATTTATTTATTTATTTATGTATTTATTTATTTATTTATTTATTTAATTTCAGAGAGGGGGAGAGAGATAGAAAATCAAGAGAATAATTGATGACAGAGAATAATTTATCAGCTGCCTTCAGCACAGCCCCTATGGGGGATCGAGCCAGAAACCTGGGCATGTGCCCTTGGCCAGAATTGAACCTGGGACCTTTCAGTCCACAGGCCAATGCTCTATCTACTGAGCCAAACCAGCTAGGGCACCTTATTTTCTTAAGTAATTGGTTTAATTTCTTGCTTTCTATTACTGAGTTGAACCTAACTACCATACTTCAGCTTCTCAGTCAATCTCACCATAGAACCTGTATAAAATGTAATTTGGCAATAAATGTAAACTTTCACTTAATTTATATGTAGTTCAAATATTATCTGATGAGCCAAGCAGAGTATTTATATAGTTATATAAAATAACTCTTCTATGACCTTTATGAAACAAAACAAAACAAAATGTGCCTAGCTTATCTATCTATCTATCTATCTATCTATCTATCTATCTATCTATCATCTATATATAAGACTAAGCAACCTTTATGACTGTTACCACAGTTGACCACTCGCTATGATGCACACTGACCACCAGAGGGCAGGCAGGCAGTAAGGAGCGAGGGGTCCCAGACTGTGAGAGTGCCAGACTGCGAGAGGGATGTCTGACTTCTGGCTTAGGCCCAGGGGGATCAGGCCTAAGCTAGCAGGCAGACATCCCCTAAGGGGTCCCAGACTGAAAGAGGGTGTAGGCCGGGCTGAGGCTCCCCTCCCCACCCAATGTACGA
>NW_006299245.1:4870922-4875801 GCF_000327345.1 Myotis davidii | reverse complement strand
GCTGCAGTAACTTGGCAGCAGCAGTTCTCGGGTAATGCACCCCCAAACCAGAGAGGAAGGAGCCCAATTCCTCAATGGGCCATGCGAATCCACCTTTGGCTGTGGGTTATGTTGTTGCTGGGGCACTGTCAGCCCCGAATCTGGTTTACTGCACACACTTGCATTTTCGTTCCACATCCTGTATGACAGAAACTTTGCAGAATGCCCTCTCACACTCCAGGACCCCTCAGGAGATGTTGGAGAGCCAGTTTCAACCTGATTCCCGCAGGTCAGACCAAGGGACTACACCTGCCAGAGAGACCATGCTCACTTCACAGACATCAGGAAGGGATCATGGGAGGTTGATTCCAGGGCATGTCTGAGCCATCTCACCCAGTCCCACCTAACCAGCCACCATCTAATTAATTTTCTTTCAATGTGCACAAATCCATGCACCAGGTCACTAGCAGAAAAATGAAAAGAATGCTATCCTTGACCATGGAGTGTTCTGCTATAAAATGAGAAGGAAAGAATCAGAAAAAAAAAACACACCTTTATATTTTTAAAGCAAAAAGACACTTGTGGAATGTCAAGTATATAAATACTGAAGAATGCTCTTGGATTTATCAAAAAAAGAAGCCTAGAAAGGGTAGATTCAATGTTGAAATAGAGTGAGGACAGATTATAGTAGATAGAGGAATGGATATTCAATGAAACAATGAAGACATTGAATTTAGGATTACGTTCTCCCTAGAAGTTTAAGTTTATAAAGAGCATTTAAGTAGAGTGCAAATATTTAGGAATAGCTTCTTTCTATTGGTTTGCAATTTCATTTACCATAGGCTCTCTCACCTGCAATTTTGCTTTCCAAGGTTCCAGTTTCCTGTGGTTAACCATGATCTGAACATACTGGGAACATATTAAATGGGAAATAACAGATATAAACATTCTTATTTTTTTCATGCCACTCTGAGTTGCATGGTGAAATCTCATGTCCTCCTGCTTCATTCCACACAGGATGTGAATCATCCCTTTGTACGGGGTATCCACACAGTATATGCCATCTACCAGTTAGTAGCCATCTTGGTTATCAGACTGTCCTTGTATTACAGGGCTTGTGTTCAAGTAACCCTTATCGTAGCCTAAGAATCTGTCACAATGCCTAAGACATTCACTTCACTTGATCCCATCACATAGGCATTGTATCATCTCACATCATCCTGGGAAAGGTGAATACAGCACGATAAACCATTTTGAGAAAGACAAATTACATTTACATAAATTTTATTGCAATGTATTCTTATAATTTTTCTATTTTATTATAAGTTGTTGTTAATCTCTTATTGTGCCCAATTATAAATTCAACTTTATCATAGGAATGTATGCATGGGAAAAAAGTATAGCTTTGGCCAGTTTGGCTCAGTGATTAGAGCATTGGACTAAGAACCATAGGGCCTCAAATTCTTTTCCACAATAAGCACAACATATGAATAAATAAATAAGTTGAAAATTGCCCTTTAGTGTCAGTTGTAGTCACTATCATGCTTCTAATATTTTATTCTTAAAGTCTCTTGTCCATTCTCTGTTTTTTTTTTGAAACTTATCTCATATTTAACTACAGTAAGAGCATCAGAAATTCTTAATAACATCACCTATGGTAATTATGTAGTTTTATTTACACAGAGGATTTTTCTCCAGATGTCTAAGTGACTTCTTTCTTTCTTTCTCCATATCTGACTGACTGACAATGGAAATATGAAACAGATCTCATTTACATTAAAACTAGAAAACAAATATGCTCTCATAAGGTGGCTAAATATAGAAGCATAAGTAAGGGATTTTTATTAAAATATTTGAAAGTCTATTAATTACTAAACTACCTTTGAGTAGTGATACATTACTCAAGTATTCATGATACAATCAATGTCTAAAAGTTTAATGGGGGAAATAGGAAGACAAATGTAATACTTTCAACAATAAAGATTTAATTAAAACTAAATAAATGAAAGTTTAACTATCATCAGTAGGGAATCTGGAGTTATTTCCTCTAAATAAAGTCTGTTAATGTGGGTTAAATTTTATATTTCAAGTATTATTAAAATTGATTTACTAGCATGTTACTCAAATAACAATTTATTCAAATTACCCTCAGTAGCATTAGAGAAAGAAAAAGAGAAGTTGAAAAGATTAAATTTCTAATTCCAAGTTAAAGGTTTAAATAAATTTTATATACATAACAGTCAGATATGCATTTTTTTTCATTCAAAATTTCTTAGTGCCAGTTACAAAACGTATGTAGTAGAAATAAAAATAGGAATCGGAATAAACAGAAGCACTAAATGTCATCAGAGTCAAGTTATTAATTAAATGAATAACAGATTTTTAGTTCTACCTGAATATTGAGGAATATAGGCAATCAAACTCCGTTCCATGAAATTTGCATTATTTTGAATTAAAATTCAAACCTAGAGCAATTAGCTTTTAATTTGTTTGGAGGCTGATTCTAAAAGCTATACAATAAAAGTTATCAAGTATAATTTTGCATTCTTAAGTGCATAGTTCTGCTGAGGTATATTGTGTGGGGTTTTATATATTATCAAGGATTAATTTATGATAATTACTCCATTTGCATGAGCATTAAGATAAGTAATTGATTAAAATATTTCAGTGAATGATATTCTTCAGTTATCTTATTATGTTTGCATTCTTTGCCAGGAGTTTTCTTTAGGCATGTATTCTTTGCCAAGTGAAATGCTTGTTTTATAAACATGGAACTAACTATATTGTTGTTTTATTTTCTTCCTTATACATATTCTGCAAATGGCACAGGAGGAACTGCTTTGATATCTAAAATATAGAACTAACATCATGTGCTTCAAACAGAACTTATTAGTATGCAAATAATACATAGTTATTCTGCTCTTACTCTTTACTTGGAATCTTATCAAGCAAAGTAAAGGGCATAATAATCAAAATCTGCAATTTAAGAGATCATAATGAATACACATTGCTTTAATTTAGCAACAAAAGAAATACAATAGACCAAACGGGAGGATTAATTTGTAAAGTACATGATTGTCTAACCAATATGCTGTACATCTGAAACAAATATAAAATAACAATAAATGTAGTCCTGGCCATTGTGGCTCAGTAATAGAGCGCTGGTCTGTGCACTGAAGGGTGGCAGGTTTGATTCGAAGTGAAGAGCACTTAACTGGAATGCGGGTTCCTTTCTGCCTGGTCCAGGGGGCATGCAGGAGGCAACCAATTGATGTATCTTTCTCACATAGATGTCTCTCTCTCTCTTTTTGTTCTCTCTCACTCCCTCCCTTCCACTCTTTCTAAATGCCAATGGGAAAAATATCTTTGGGTGAGGATTAACAAAAATAAAAAATTTAAAAATAGTTATAAATGTTAACTACAATTGAAAAATAAAATTTAAAAATGCAAACATAGAAATATTTGATTAGGAGATCAAAATAAATTATTAGTATCTTATGATTATGTAGGTTAGATTTTTTTAGTTGTTTCTTTATTTTATTTCAGTGATCTTTTTAAAAACATATTTTATTGGTTTTCAGAGAGGAAGAGAGAGAGAGAAAGAGAGAGAGAGAGAGAGAGAGACATTGATGTGAGAAACATCATTGAGTGCACTGACCTGGAATAGAGCTGGTGACCTCTTGGTTTCTGGGTGGACACTCAACTGTGGAGCCACACTGGCCAGGCCTGTTTCAGTGATCGTCAGCCAGGTAAGTGTGATTTTTCTACTGTTCTCAAAGTTCAAGTTTACAATGGTTTCAGGAGTTTCCTGCCTGTATATTTTTTTCATTAAAAACCTGAAGTTCTCTCAATGTTTTATTTAGGTATGTATTCTTTGCCAAGTGAAGTGCTTGTTTTGAACCAAAGGAAATTCTGCTTTTTATTTTTATTTTCCAAGAGTAACCAAATGATCTGCAGTGCTCACTTTTCTATTTTCTGAGAATTTCATGAAGAGACTAAAAACATGTCATGGGAACCATTAGTGAGGCATGGACTTAATTGCATGTATGCTCACATACAAAAATATCCATATGAACACAAATATTCTCACAGGTGACTAAAGATCCCAATGCAAATAAAATATAAATATTGCCATTGAGAAAATTAAAAAAACACACAACAGCTTAATAGACCACTCCATTTCTGTGTGTTTTTGTTTTTACTAGTAGTTGAAGTACCGTATTTGCCGGCGTATAAGACAACTTTTTGGCCCTGAAAAATATGCCTCCAAGTGGGGGGTCATCTTATACGCCAAGTACACTTCAGATAGACTGCCCATAGTGCTTGCCCCGTGCCATAGTGGCCTCCCGATGCCCGCCCACTTCATTCCACATACCGTTCAGGCATCAGCAGCGCTGCTGGGTGTATGCTCGGCTGTTATGCGATTTTGCTGTTATGCGATTTTACCACACTCGCAAAATCGCATACAGCCGACCAAGATATAATGCAATAAAAATCTGGACCTTCATCAGGAAATAGTAGATAGCATAGTTTGTCTATATTCAATATTTCCAAATAAAATACCTAGAGGTAAGATAGATATTAATTATCGTTAAAAAATTAGAAATAAATTTGAATTTTGTTTTGTAGGTAATCAGAAGCCATGTCTTAAAAATATAAATATATCTTAAGGCAGTAGTGTCAGATATATTGATATATACTGAAGTTGGATTCTATTTGTCATCACTAAAGAAGTATACATAAGAAATGCTAGTCTAAAAAACTCTTTAACAAAATTCCATCATCAAATTTTTCCATCACTTCCTTTCCTTACTACTAAGATGGTATATCTTTGTATTTTATTCTCACAAGAATTTATGCCTAAAATCAAATTTTAAGACTTAATGATAATTCTTTTGTC
>NW_006299245.1:4864201-4870875 GCF_000327345.1 Myotis davidii | reverse complement strand
TATATATATTCCTCTTTTAGCTTGAGTTGTTGCTAACACAATCTCATATATAAGACAGAAAATCACTTTCTCAATAATTTGGAAAAATTTCCCCAAATTTATCATAATGCATTACTCTAATTAAATGTACAACTACTAAAAACGGTATTTGTCCAATAAGTACCTGCTAACAAGCTAAATAAAGAAAGACTCCAGGGTTGTATTTACTGCTCTGTATTTCCCCTCTAGAGATACTAGAATTGATTGAGAGAAATCAGAAAGTTAGCCAAATGGATTATATAAAGCAATCCAGATATATAAATTAAAATAAAATTGGTGGGACATTTGAGAAAGAAAAATGTTAACTCCCTTCCTTATAACATGTGAATTAAAAAAAAATGATATATATTAGCTATCTAGAAACCATATCTGGCTTATGTTATCACACACAAATTACATAGCCTCTCATCTATAAAAAGAAATATTTTCCAAATTAAATCAAGTGTTAATATTTTAGATTTTAATATAGCTACATGAATTATTCTCATTTGTGATGAAAATACATCTTTAGTTTTCTTTATAATTACTGTAAACACATTCAGGGTGTTTGAAATCTTCAAGCAGCCAATCAGATATCTATTTGAAAGTATTTAGCCTTTGAAAAATTCTATCCATCAGAATTACATCAGGCACAAGAAAAATAACATGCCATTAAATAAACTGAATAGGATGTTCTGCCATGGAACTATTCACCCATTCAGCTGCTGGAGGACATCCAATGATATTTTATAAAGACTGGTTCCAACCAGCTCACATTTCACAGGTTAGAATAATATTACACAGTTCCATAGAATTTTATTATGAGCATTGTGATATGGTTGTGTTTGTTAGGCCATTAATTAAAAAAAAAAAACCACACCTACTTCTAATAGTACATTTTAGCATTTGAAAGAATTGTATAGTCAAACAGCCATTTGGTGGCCTCTTGCCAAAAATTGATGGCATAAAACAGGAGGGATTCTTCCAAAGAATATTGGTGTTTTCATTATAAATATTAAATACTTGGTGACAATTACTAACAAAGGTATTAAGGATACTAATTTAACTCCAATGTATAAACTTAGGAAATACTTATGAACTGATATCCTCCAATTCTTTCCATAGGCCAGCCTAGAGCTATCAAATTAATCACGTCTCTCCCATATTCAAAAAAGTTAATCTCTAATAAAATCATAAGTGCCGGGCTGTCCCTCCATTGCTTCTGCCAAATCAAATGTTTTGGCTGGATAAGTAATAAATTGTGCTAATAAGAACCAAATAAATTACCCAGCAAAGTGATCAGTCTTACTACATTTGACAGCTAAGTCAGCTAGATTCTCTGGACTATTAAATTATGTGTTAATATATATCTTTGTTGAACCTGAAGGATAATTTAGTTTATGTCTATTTCCTCTCTAGAGAATACTGAAAAATAAGAAAATATTTCTGGAGAGTGTTTTTAGCTTAAGTATTTTGATAATGTAGTGGTTAACTCTAGTATGTTTATTCAGGTAATAAAAACTGTTTTCTTTAATCTGATCATAAAAGAATTACTGATGTTTAATAACATCGTGGTGTATAATTGATTATTTATAAGCAATTATTAAACCATTAAATTAATAATTTTACAGTAAGGAATGTTGAAAACAATTTGTTTATTATTACAGAGCATGCTATATCAATATCACATCTTTATATAGAAAAATTATTTTATTGGATTGGTTGCCTATAGACTACCTGTGCATATTATTTATTGTGGTAATATATAGCAATGAATTTATGTCAGAAATGCACAATTATAATAAAAAGCAGTGCTCAGTATGACTTCATAAGAAGATATTTTCTAATTTCTGTAGTGCTGTTGACGTGTGTGTGTGTGTGTGTGTGTGTAGCATTCACACATGCATTCACGCAAGCTCGAGGGTATAGTAGAAATAGGAAAACTGCTATTTTCCAGAAGGAAGGAGGAATATTATAATGTACATGTTCTAAAAGGAAGTATTTCGGCCTGACTGCATGGCTCAGTGGTTGAACATCAACTTATGAACCAGGAGGTCACGGTTCGATTCCCGGTCAGGGCACATGCCTGGGTTGTGGGCTTAATCCCTCGTGTGGGGAGTGTAGGAGGCAGCCAATCAATGCTTCTCTATCATCATTGATATTTCTTACTCTCTCTCCCTTTGCCTTCCTCTCTCTGAAATAAATAAAAATATATTTAAAACTAGAGGCCTGGTGCATGGGTAGGGGCTGGATGATTTGTCCTGAGGGTGTCCCAGATCAGGGTGGGGGTCCTGCTGGGGTGACTGGCCAGCCTGGGTGAGGAGCTGATGGCTGTTTGCAGGCTGGTCAAACTCCCTCCCGTGGGGACCCTCACCCCATGGACATTTGGCCAGCCTCGGTGAGGGGCTAAGGGCTGTTTATAGGCTGTTAAGGGCTGTTAAGGGCTGTTTACAGAAGCTCCCAGCCTTTACTTTTTTTCTTTTTCTTTTTTTTCTCAGACTTATTTACCTTCTATAATTGAAACTTTGTAGCCTTGAGTGGAGCTCGGAGCCAGCCAGGGCAGATGAGAAGCTTGGCTTCCTCCATTGCCAGGGGCAACCCAAGCCTCCTGCTTGCTCCAGCTCCGTGGCTGCCTGCCGCCATCTTGGTTGGGTTAATTTGCATATAGTCGCTCTGATTGGCTGGTGGGAGTGGCTTAAGGTGTAGTAAAGGTATGGTCAATTTGCAACTTGGTCTTTTATTAGTGTAGATAATAATAAATAAATAAAGTTAAATGAAGTATTTCACCACATTGAAGCTAAGTAGTTTGTTATGGAATAGAATGCTATAATATGTCTAGTACAGCACAGTAGAGTTGAATGTGATACAGGATAAGATGAATATAGGATAGAATAGGATAGGATAGGATGTTACAGTATAACATAGAATAGTATAATGGAATAAAGTGTAATTAGAGTTTGCCATTAAATTTCATATCAAAATTTATGGACAAATACAAAATTCAGAACATCATAATGGTGCAATCCTGGCAGATATCTTAATTATACTGACCCTCCATTTTCTAATCTGTAAAATGAGGATTCAAAATAGTTTCTACATCATACATTTTTGTGAGGGTATAATAAATGAAATATGGTTTATGACCTTTTTAACATAATGCCTAATATAATGAGCATACAATTATTATTCTCCCTATTTTTTATATCATTTATCCCTTCATTTAATTGATTTGATTCAGCTCTTATATGAGGAAAAGAAATTATTTGGCTGCCCCATATGTTGAGTTATTTTTTCTAGTTTGTAGTGTTTTTTTTCCCCAATTTTTATTAGGGTGTTTATTGCTGTACACATGTTTTTAGTTTGTACATTATAAATTCTGCCCAAGTTTTTCTATATGTCTTCTGGGTTTTTGTCACAATTAGTAAGTGTTTTCATTCAATTTTATAAAAAGCTAGAGGCCCAGTGCGCAAAATTCGTGCATGGGGCGGGGGTCCCCTTCAGACCAGCCTACACCCTCTCCAATCTGGGACCCCTCAGGGGATGTTCAACAATCCCGGGGATCGGACTTAAACTGGCAGTCAGACATCTCTCTCATAATCCTGGACTGCTGGCTCCTAATTGCTCACCTGCCTGCCTGCCTGGTCACCCTGGACTGCCCCACCTGCTGGCCTGATTGCCCCTCACTGTCTCTGGATGCCAGCCTGACTTCCCCCCTGCCATACTGGTTGCCCCACACATCCTGCTGCTCAGTCATTTGGTCATCCCTCACTAACCCACCTGCTGGCCTGGTGGCCCCATGCAGCCCACTGCTCTGTTGTTTGTTCATCCCTCACTAACCCCCTGCCTGTTTGGTTGTCCCATGCAGCCCGCTGCTCAGTCATTTGGTCAGCCCTCATTAACACCCCTGCTGGCCTGGTCACCTCATGTAGCCTGTTCAGTTGTCCTTTCGGTTGTTTCGGTTGCAATGGATACTTAGGCTTTTATATATATAGATTTATCGATCTATTTTTTATCATTTTGGAATCTCTTCTCCACCAATTTATAGACCTCTTTCTCCATTTTTTGCACAAGTCCAGGTTTGGTTTATAGTTTTCTAATTGTGCTACAATCTAAGTATAGTCATTAAACATATATTCAAAAGTGTGAAAGATGTAATTTATTCGTGGTCTCATTTGAGTAAACCCATAGGCAATAACCTCTTGGGGATCAGTGCTAGGTAGGAAAACTCAAACTGTAATTGACAAATTCAACAATGACATACCACTACACATTTATTAGAATGCTCAAAATTGAGAAATACTGAAACACCAAATGCTGTTGAGGATGCAAAATAATATAGCTACTTTTGAGACCAGTTTGATGATGATTTGCTTTTATGCAATTTTGTTCCTGATAATATGTGTGATTTGATATTTCAGAGTTAGAATATATATCCAGATATAGGTTTATTAATCAAACAATTAGTCCTTAAGAAAAAAGAAGTAGAGAAGTATATCTCATTAAAGTATATCTCTTTAAAGTATATCTCATTTTGAGTAAATATGGCTTTAGACTCTTCCCATTCTTTGCATATGTCCAAATGACAGCTTCTTGTTTTATTAACTTAAAAATCCATAGCTTTATTCTTTAAAAGCCGTGAATCAAAAGAACTTTAATAAAGAGGAAATGTTCAAAATATTAAAATGGAAAAAATGGTTATAGTAAGTATAGAATTCAGCAGGTGCAGTATGATTTCAGTTCTGTGTATATTTTTGGGTATAGATGCAATCTACATGGAAGAAGAAATTAGAATGGTTATCTCGATTAAGTAGAATTTCAGATAGTGATAATGCAATCTTTGTACGTTTGCATATGTCCCCAATTGTGTTCAATTAACACTTTTAATGGTAAAAATGTAAAAGGGATGCTATTTTTATTTCTTGAAAAACTAACCTCTAAAATTTTATTTTTAAAACAATGATTTCTTTCAAACATTTATGTCCATATCATAATGTCGATGCAATTTATCTGTGACTTAGAAAAATCAACTATAAAATGTTTCAAAATGTCAATAATCTTTTTATTGTATAAAAGGTAGTAAAACCTTAATTGTTGATTAGTGGAGTGTTTACATCAGGTGAGAAATATTATTGAGACAGTCTTGTGGTATATCCTACCTAGTCATGTATGCATATTTATAAGCACATATATAAATACATATACACATACACACATAGACATAATTAATTTATATATAATAAATTCATATTGATATTATATATGACAAAATCGTGGTTTCTGTGGAAATATAAAAATGATAAAAGTGCAGATTCTACCTACAAAAGATGTACATTTTACTTTTCTGTGTCTAGTAAAAAAAGCTACTCTACATTTCCGATGGCATGTATGGGTTGGTCATCATGATTTCTTCATGGCCCATGTATACTGGATAAACTTACAGTAAAAAACAACACACACACACACGCACACACACACACACACACACGAAGAGATGGGGTTAGAATTAGAGGAAACATCTTTGTAATAAATGTTAGGACTGGGGCAAGACCACCTCTACTTTATTAGATGATGCCTGTGAATAAAGAAAGAGGAAACTTACATGAGACTAGAACAGAGATTTGTGCTCTACTGATGATTAATAGAACACAGAGAAAAATATTGTCTAGTGCAGGTTTTGTGGTGACACTGAAATGCCCCCTGACTAGGGAGATGGTGAGATGAGGCTCCTGACATAGGAAGCTGTAAGACAAGAGAGCAGAAGGCTTTTAAGTGGAAAGGCTCTTATCACTTCTGTGAAAGCAGTCTCAGCAGTGACTTGAGGATTGCAGTGGGAGACGGCCAGTGACAGCAGGAGCATTGCCTCTGTGACAATGAAAGGAGACCTACATGCAGGCAACAATGTCAAGCGTGAGCCATGAGGCAGAACTTGTAACAGCTGGCGAGGGCCTAGAGGCAAACGTATCTACTAGATGAACGAAATGGACTGCCGTTAATTTTAATTGCTGTCAAGGCAAAATGTACGGTTTTTGTTTGTTGGTTGGTCTGTTTTAGTTTTTTACAGAGGCAGAAAAATAAATTGGGATTTGAAATCTTACCAATTATGAGTGGCATGGATTCAACATAAGATTGTTATTAGTATTACCACCAAAATGAATATTCCTTACATCCAAAGACTTGCTTCAAAGGTTACTAAGGTGATAGGAAACGGGATGTGGAGATAGGAAGGTCGTCGGGGGAAATGTTCTGACATTCAAACTATGCTGTCACTAAATTTGGTTATTTCAATAATCTGTGTTACAGCATTTCTCAGTGAAATTTTTAGCATGATCCAATTTTCCTTAGCAATGTGACACATAAGAGAAGGAAGGAGACGTTGATTTCCTTTTTTCCTTGCAAGAAGGAAAATTAAGTTTTAAATGAGACAGAATTAGAGAGATAAGAGGGGCTTGTTCTTTCAAGACTGTGCTCAGAAAAGCAGATAGTTGGAATGCCCCAAGCAAATAGGACTGCCTCATACTAACCAAGGAGTCTGGCTCATGAGAACTAGAGAGAAGATCTCATGTCTTAGAGAGGGAGAAGAAAACAACAGGATTTTTCTTTTATGGCAGAGACAAGGATGCAGCAAATTATAATCTGACTATTTTTGGATGCCAGTA
>NW_006299245.1:4861512-4863967 GCF_000327345.1 Myotis davidii | reverse complement strand
TACCTTGGTTGCGGGCACATCCCCAGTAGGGAGTGTGCAGGAGGCAGCTGATCAATGTTTCTCTCTCATCGATGTTTCTAACTCTCTATCCCTCTCTCTTCCTCTCTGTAAAAAATCAATAAAATATATGTTTTAAAAATTTGATATTTTGTCATTTGTAGTTTAGAAAAGTTCTTCAAAACTTGTTGTTGATATCCATGTATATTTTTAGGATTTTTGTCAAATTTGGGAAACCTCTATCAGTAGATAGATAATATAATCCTACTAGTAGCCCATCGCGCAACATCGCGTACAGTAGACCACCCGCTGCTTCCGCGGGAGCCCGCAGGAACCGCAGTATATGCCGCTAGGAGCTGCACTGCTTCCATGGGAGCCGGCCGGCTTCTGCGGGACGTGGAAGTGAGCTGACAGTGCCCACAAGAGCCAGAAGGGAGCTGTGCAGCCTCGGGACCGCACTGATTCCTCAGGAGGTGGGAGGGGGCCACGCTGCTTCTGCGGGAGGCGGCCCGCCGTCTCCTCTCCAGGTCTGTGCCTGGCCCCCTGTACCTGTCTGTGTCCACTCCTGCTCTGGGCTGTGGCTCACCAGTCCCTTGTTTCTATCTGTCTCCACTCCGGGCCTCACCTGGGCATGCAACCTCCTCCTGTGTGGTCGTGACCCATTATGGCATCCCAGCCTAATTTGCATATTTCCTCTTTACACTGAGTGGCCAGATTATTATGACCACCCCATCAGTACTTCATTGACACTTCAAAAATACTGAATACTGAAAATGATGATGGGGTGCTCATAATAATCTGGCCACTCACTGTATATATAAGATATTTTAAGTTAATTTGACAGTGACTAGTTCAAGCAGGTTTTACTTTGGTGACATTTATTAACCTGATTATCACAGTGCCAGTGTCACAGTAGCATTGTGTAAACTTTCATAATTTGTATGTCAGTATGGGGTGGTCATAATAATCTGGCCGGTCATAATAACGTGACCATTCAGTGTATATATAAGATATTTTAAGTTAATTTCTACAGTGACTAGTTCTAAGCAGTTTTTACTTTAGTGACATTTATTAACCTGATTATCACAATGCTGGTGTCACAGTAGCATTGTGTAAATTTTCATAATTTGTATGTCAGTATTTCATGTCAAATAAGTAAGAATTTATATTTTAATGTGTTCATATGATTCACTCTTTAGTATTAATTATATTATCAAACCACCTATGACTACTTTTGCTTCAATTTGAAGTAACTTTCTCTTAGTTAATTGTTATTTACCATGTAATCTATATATTTTTATTGCAAATCACTTCTTGGTATCTGTAATAACTTTCTAGGACTACCATAACAAATTTGGTGGCTTAACACAGTTCAAATTTATTCTCTCAGCGTTCTAGAGGCAAGAAATCTAAAATTCAAGTTTTCTGCAGGCAGTCCCTGCAAAGAAACTTTAAGGGAGAATCCATCCTAAGCCTCTTTAGCTTTTTGTGGTGGCCGGCTTTTTTACTTGTAAGCCACATCATGCCAATCTATCTCTGTCCTCACATCACCTTCTGTATGTCTATCTTCTTATTTGTATCTCTTATAAGAAAACTCGCCATTGGATTTAGGGCCCACATAGATCAAACAAGATGATTTCCTTATCTCAAAGTATTTAGTTATACCTACAAAGACCCTTTTTCCAAATAAGGTAACATTTGCAAGTTTCGGGGATTACAATGTGGACATATCTTTTGGGGGACCAGTGTGCAGCCCAATGTAGTACCCAGATAATTTCTATTAATTGTATTGCTCATTGTATTATATTTCTTATATCTCACTAATTCTTATATGTATTTCCTTTTAGTTTAGTTCTTTCATGAATAAAGATAAAAACAAAGAATGTGTCCTCTATGTCATGCACATATTGTCATAATAACATGCATAATAATAAACCTACCTCAAAACATAGTGGATTATGAAAAGCATAATTCACTTTCTTTTTAAAATTTATTTTAGAGAGAAGAAGAGATAGGGATAGAAAGAGAGAAACATCGATGGGCTGCCTTCTGCATACCCAATACTGGGATCAAGCACACAACCTGGGCATATGCTCTGGTAGGGAATTGAGCCAGTGATCTTCTGGTTCATGGGTCAATGCTCAACCACTGAGGAAATTGATCTGGCCTTTGTTAATACTGTTGAACATCTATTACATGCCAAGCACTCTTTTAAGCACTGAGGTTAGAACTGTGGAGAAGGCAGAGATGACTGTGCCACTCTGGTGTGTATTATACAGTGGTGCCTTGATTTACGAGTTTAATTTGTTCCGAGACCAAGATCGTTAAGGAGCTCATTAACTCAAATTACTCTGTCAACTCAATGCAAAAAATCGGCCGAGAGACAGCTGGTATCTCAAAAAACTTGTTAGTCGGGACACTCGTAAGTCAAGGCCCCACTGTCTTTTTAAAGCCTGTG
>NW_006299245.1:4860966-4861445 GCF_000327345.1 Myotis davidii | reverse complement strand
ACTGAAAAAAATTTAGACAAGAACAAACCAAGAGAATAACTGATTGGCTAAAGAGATATTATTTTAATTAATAGTAAGGATCAATAGTTAAAAGGAGCCAGCTAAATGAAAACTGGTGGTGGAGGTAGAAGTGGAAAAGCTTCAAGCAGTGATTACAACAGTTGTCAAGGCCCTGAGATAGGAATTAAATTGGCCTAATTGAGTACAGAAAGAAGATAGGTACTACTGGAACATGATATGGGGTAATAAAAATGAATTCAGAGGGATAGGCAATTACCACATTTTGTAAAAATGTGCTCAATATGATAAAAAAAAAAGATCAGTAGATGTCACATTACTTAAGTCATTCTCCAACATCATCAAAATAAAATCTCATAATTCTTTGTTGATATACTGGCTTCCTATCTCTGAGCCCTCTATCGCTTTGCAGTTCAATTATGCATTTTGCTGGTTTCTACATCATGTTTCTCATGCAAAGT
>NW_006299245.1:4857870-4860286 GCF_000327345.1 Myotis davidii | reverse complement strand
CAGCCGGGGGGTTAGTGAGGGACAACCAAATGACTGAACAAGCAGGCTGCGTGGGGCAAACAAGCCAGTGGGGGGGCCATGAGGGGTGACCAGGCCAGCGGTGGGGGGGCAGTTGGGGGCAATCAGGCCAATAGGGGGAGAGTTGGGAGTGACTAGGCTGGTGGGCGGGGGGCAGTAGGGGGTGACCAGGCTGGCATGTAGAGGTAGTGAGTGGCTATCAGGCTGGTGAGTGATTAGGAGCCAATGGTCCAGGATTGTGAGAGGGATGTCCAACTGTCGGTTTAGGGCTGATCCTGAGGATCAGCCCTAAACCGGCAGTCATACATCCCCCGAAGGGTCCCAGATTGGAGAGGGTACAGGCTGGGCTGAAGGGACCTCCCCTTCCCCATGCATGAATTTCATGCACTGGGCCTCTAGTAATAATATAAGAATAATACTGTAACATTGAAAGAACACTAAATTAGGATTCCAAAGGTTATCCTGCAAGTTAAGTCAAGCAAACAGAAGTATATATGATATATTAAGTTAAATACATTTAATAAACATCAAAAATTTTAGGAAGATAGTAATGATATTTTCTTCCCATCTTGTAAACATGATTGACATATACAAAAGTGTGAGTTTCAACTACTTGTGCTTCATGGTGTAGTGTTTTATTTCCTGAAGGTTCATAAAATTCTGTTTTTGGGTCAAAGTAAATAATGTGAAATAAATCATATTTAATAAAATTAGTTATTTAAATGACCATTTTCCTTCCTTGTGTTAAACAAAAAGTTTTGTTGGTGTCTTTTCTTTGTCAAGGAGAATGTTAATGCTAGACCACCATCAGTGACAAGTGAATATTAACAGCTTTTTCTAAGAATTTGAAAAACACAGTGAAGGAATTGTTCATGACAAGTATACACTTCTATATGTTCCTTTTTCAGTGAAGGAAGTAAGTATCATTCCTCTCTAAATTATAAAAACCTGCCACAATGTAAATATGTCTTTCTTTCTAAATATTTACCTTTGAAAAGCCCCATGTAGTCAAGCTGTTTCTTCCTCTTTAACAGTTTACTTATTTTTGTTAATCTGGATATATAAGCATCATTATCATTATACAATTATAAGATCGGAAAGATTTTTGTGGTCATTGATTGTTGTCTTTTTGTGAGGTTTTATTACCCTTTTTAGAATGGGGTGAAAGCTGTGTATTGTATCTTCTCCTCAGAATAATGCACTAAGGCTCCCATCTATAAACTTCTGTAAACAGTTTCAAAGGGTTTAGGATTTTGATTTTGTTTACTCTCCTGTGTGGCATACAAAAAAATAAAATAAAATAGTTTTCTATCATGTTTCTAAAGCTCTTAAGAAAAGATATTTCATAACATTACTTGGTAATTTATTCCAAATCTTTCTTAACCTGTACCATATCTCAGAAGAGATCAGACCTTAGAAGTCAAAGGAGGCAAAAAAAAAAAATTGTCTTCCTTTTCACTGCTCCTGTGATAAATTGAACATGTACAATGATGGAAAAGTAACTAAAAGTAAAAATCCCCAAATCGAGGTCCCTCCCTGGCCTTTGAGGAGTGATCAGGGCCCCTTCGGCAGGTGGGGTTCCTCTGTCTGGCCTGCGGGGAACTGGTGGAAACCGGCTCTCCAACATCACCAAGGGTCCCGGAGTATGAGAGGGCACTCTGCAAAGTTGCTGTCATACAGGGTGTGGAACGCCAATACAAGTGTGCAGTAAATCAGATTCAGGACCGACAGTGCCCCAGCAACAACATAACGCATGGCCAAAGGTGGAATCGGGTGGCCCCGTGTGGAATCGGGCTCCCTCCTCTCTGGTTTCAGGGTGCATCACCAGAGAACTGCCATTGCCAAGTCACTGCAGCTCAGCAGCTCCTGCGTTGAGTGTCTTCCTCCTGGTGGTCAGTGTGCGTTATAGCAACTGGTAGGATGGTTGAATACTTAGCATATTAGCCTTTTATATATATAGATTTGCGTGTTTGGAAAAGATAATTATGGTTCGTAAAAAGGTACTTATATTAAAAGGTAATAGGTTTATTATTGTAATTTAAAATGAATTAACTAATAATTATGTTAAACATTTATCAGTTTTAATTTTAATATGAGAGCCCCGGCTGGTGTGGCTCAGTTGGTTGGGTGTCTTCCTCTGTACCAGATTGTTGGTTCGATTCCTGGTTAGGGCACATGCAGAGGTTGTGGGCTTGATACCCAGGAGTGTGCAGGAGGCAGCTGATCAATTTTCTGCTCTCACACCAATGTTTCTCTTTCTCTTTCTCTCTCCCCCCCTCTCTCTAAAAGTCAATAAAATATATTTTAAAGAACATTTAATATGAGAATTATCAGCATGTATTCCCCACACGAACAAAAACTCTTTGGGGCTCTCAACAATTTTAATAGTGTAAAAGAA
>NW_006299245.1:4853447-4857532 GCF_000327345.1 Myotis davidii | reverse complement strand
CATCCTGATATTTTTGGATTCAGATATCCAGGGAACAGAAAAAAAAAATATATATATATATGTATTAATGTGAGTAACAATATTCTTTTCAAGTATCTCTATGTGTATGTTGTGGCTGTATATGTAGTTTGTGTATGAGAGAATTCATAGATGTATGTTGATCAAGGCTAATGGCAATGTTCAACTACTCATATAGCAGCAGTTTATTCTGAGAAATCAAAAAATATATGCATTTCTTTGAAATGCCAATAAGTATAGAAAGTGAGATGTTTGAAGACAGATCTTAGAAGTTGAAATTTTTTTTTGTTTTTGCACTCTAATGGAATGCAAACTCCCTACATCGATGGCCATCAAAAAATTAAGAAAATTATGGATTATCAACCCTAAGAATTATAACTGAATTATAAAATAACTGCCTACTATATATTAATAAAGAAAAAATATATAATACTAGACCAAATATAGAATCATAAAATACTACATACTATATAGTATGTAATACTATACTTAAACCAGTATACAAATGTAAGAATATAAATAACTATTCGGAAGTAGGAGAAGGAAGTGTTTAAATATGGGCTCAGTGATTCGATTGCCTGAGTTTGAATACAATCTGTGATAGTATTTTCTGACTTTTGCAGGTTGTTGTTTTTTTTATAATTCTCTAAGGCTCAGTCTCCTCATTTATAAATTGAGAATAATAATTTCTCCTACTTCTGGAGAAGATTAAATGTGAAAACTCATGTGCTTAGAACATGGCTAACACTTGGTAAATGTTAGATATAATTTTAATAATTGAAAGAAAATAGAGAAAAGCAAAATAAATTTCTATCCTCAGATAGTGGATTTTCATGTTTAGGAGACTGGCCACTGTGGTCATTTTCTATGAGTTCAATTTCTGTACCATAGACCAGTTACTTAGTCTCTGCGTGTATTAGTAAATGACAGCACTTACCCAACAGATTTTTATTTTTTGTGAAAATGGAACAAGATAAACCTAGAATAGTACTTGCACACATTTAGAACTGAAACATTTTTGTTAATGTTCACAATATCATTTAATACTAGAGGCCCAATGCACGGAATTTGTGCAAGGCGCTTGGCCCTTGCAGCCACAGCAACTTGCCTTGGCCCTCGCAGGTGAGGCTTTGTTATCTGGAAGGTCGTCCGGAAGGTCATTCAGCCGTCTGGTCCAATTAGCATATTGTGCTTTTATTATTAAAGATTATTGTAAAATATTCAGTTTATGCAAGATTTTGATTTTTTTTTACTTGAAATATAGACTTTCACAAATTCAACATAGAAAAATGTCCGGTAAAAATAAGCTTGGCGTGGGATATCTTGACCTGCAAAGATAGACCATTTATTCTTCCTAATTTCATTCACCGACCCCTCCAATGTACTGTATAATACTGTGATGTGAGCCCTAACTTGTTTGGCTCAGTGGACAGAAAGACCGAAGGATCCCAGGTTCGATTCCGGTCAAGAGAACATACCTTGGTTGCAGGCTTGATCCCCAGACCCAGTCAAGGGGTGCATGCGGGAGGCAACCAATCAATGATATGCCTCTCTCACATTGATGTTTCTCTCTCTGTCTCTCCCTTTCCCTTCCACTCTCTAAAATCATCAATGGGAAATATCCTCAGGTGAGGATTAACAAAATAAATAAAAATTGTGATGTGATATTTAAGCTTATTTTCTGTAGGTATTAAAATATATGTGAATATCTGCTCTTCAACTTGGGAGATCACAGACCATTTCTTTTCATATTCTTGACGGTTTGTGATTTATATTTTGGCCAATATTTATGAGTTCTATGATAGTAAGTAAACATACACCATCTTAAAAATGAGAATACTCAAGAAAAACACAATATAGGAGGTATATAATCTTAAGGTCGAGCAATAGAAACTCCTCATAACTATCACACTTGAATAAAAAGAAATGAGACAAGAGAAATGTCAAGGGTAATTTCAGGCTTATTCATAACTACATATAATCAACTAGATTCTTCGGAAACTGAGGACTTAAGAGGAAAACAATGCAAACTGCAAATATTTCTGTGAATGCACAAAATAGCTCATGAAATTGTGTTGTTACAGTCATTTGTTTATTTTTAAACAAAAATAAGGCAACTCACTGATGTACCTTGTATCATACATGTTTATGCTTCCTTCACAGTAATGTGAATTCAATAATTTCCTGAATATACAAAGAAATGCTATGTCAGAGGACAAGTTCCCATGTATGCTTAGAAATTTCAGGTCAAAATTAGATATCTGCATTGGCATTCTATCACAACTGCTAGCATAATACAGCAGTTATTGTGACAAAATTATATATTCTGTAATAATATAATCTGATTTTTACTCGGATAGGCAGGAAACCAAGCAATAACAATTGTACAGTGCTTAAGAGTATGGTCCCTAAAGCCTAATTAGTGTTTTCAGATTTAATTCTGCCACTTATTAGTTTTGTGATCTTAGATAAATATTCAAACCTTAAGAAAACTTAGTTTTCTCATTTGTAAAATTAAAATAATTCTAATGAGACCTGGCTGGTGTGGCTCAGTTGGTTGAAGCATCATCCTGTACACTGGCAAGTCACAGGTTTGATTCCTGGTCAGGGGACATACCTGGGGGTTTGGTCCTGGTTGGGCCATATGTACAGGAGGCAACTGATCAATGTTTCTCTCTCTGGCTCTCTTTCTCATGCTTCCTGTCTAAAATCAATAAACATATCCTCAGATGAGGATTTAAAAAAATAATTATTATTATAATGACCTATAATAGTAATGCAACTACAGTGGGGCCTTGACTTACGAGTATCCCGACTAAGGAGTTTTTTGAGATACCAACTGTCTCTCGGCCGATTTTTTGCATTGTTTGACAGAGTAATTTGAGTTAACAAGCTCCTTAACGAGCTCATTAACAAGCTTGTTCGGAGCTCCTTAACAAGCTCCTTAACGAGCTTGGTCGTGGAACGAATTAAACGAAGTAAGTCAAGGCCCCACTGTATTGGGACTGTTATGAGTATTGAATAAATTAATGCATATATACAATTTAGAATTGTAGCTAACCAACTGTAAGCACACAATAAGTATTACATACACACACACAGACCTGTGTTTTTACAGGTCTTAAAGCCTGTATATATTTTTTATGTTATTTAATTTTTTATTGATTTCAGAGATAGGAAGGAAGAGGGATAGAGAGATAGAAATATCAATGGTGAGAGAGAATCAACTATTGGATGCCTCTTGCATGCTCCCTACTGGGAATTGAGCCTGAAACCTGGGCATGTGCCCTAAATGGGAATCTGAACTGTGACCTCCTGGTTTCTGGGTCAAGGCACAACCACTGAGCCACATTGGCTGGGTGAAACCTGTAAATTTTTACAGGTAATTTTTTCAATGTTGAAACAATAAAACTATCTTAATAAAATTTTCCCATCACCTTTTAAATTAGGATATTTCTGGATTGCCACAATTTATTTTTTAGCAGAGGTATTCTAGCTGATTGTGGGAAAGTGTTAAACACATCAAAAATAAAAATTTTCCTTCAATTGATTATATCAGTAAATTTATATTATCTTTGATAGAAAGAGGATTATGTCACTTGATGTCTTTAAATGATGTAGTAGGAAATAAGACAGCAGAAATATTTTACATGATCAATAGAATAGAGAAAACTATTACAGTCTTAGTTACTATTTTTAAATAACTTTCTTCCTGGGAGAACTTTCTTCTTTCTCCGGTATTAGTTGTGTTATCAGTTTTTGTTTGTTTATTTGTTTGTTTGCTTTATTTGTTTTGTTGTTTGTTTATTTTTTAAAGTATTACATATACTGTTACATATGTCCCCTTTTTTTCCCCATTGACCTCCCCTGTCCAACCCCACCACACAGCACATTCCACTCACCCACTAGTGTCTGTGTCTATTGGTTATGTTTATATGCATGCACACAAGTCCTTTAGTTAATCTCTTACCCCCACCCTGCCTTCCCACTGAAGTTTGACAGTCCATCTGATGCTTCTCTGTCTCTGTATCTATTTTTGTTTATTAGTTTACAATCTTCTTTATATT
>NW_006299245.1:4850656-4852717 GCF_000327345.1 Myotis davidii | reverse complement strand
ATATTTGGGGTCTTTTTTATTACAGATGAATTTTTGGAGAGTTTGTTCTATGTCTTTCAAATATGCCATTGGTATTTTAATGGGGATTGCATTGAATCTATAGATTGCTTTGGGTAGTATGGACATTTTAATGATGTTGATTATACCAGTCCATGAATACGGTATGTTCTTCCATCTGTTTATGTCTTCCTCTATCTCTATTTTTTAGTGTCCTGTAGTTCTCTGAGTACAGGTCCTTTACCTCCTTAGTTAAGTTTATGGCTAGGTATCTTATTTTTTTGAGGTGTTGCAGTGGTAAATGGGATTGTGTTTTTAGTTTCTGTTTCTGTGAGTTCATTGTTGGTGTATAAAAAAGCCATAGATTTCTGGGTGTTAATTTTGTATCCTGCTACATTGCCTAATTCATTTTTTTTTCTAATTCATTTATTAAGTCTAGTAGTTCTTTGATGCAGTCTATAGAGTTTTAAATGTTCAATATCATGTCATCTGTGAATAATGACAAATTCACTTCTTCTTTCCCAATTTAGATGCCTTTTATTTTTTCTTTTTGTCTCATCGCTGTGGAGAGCACTTCCAGTACTATGTCCAACAGGAGTGGCAAGAGCAGGCATCCCAGTCTTGTTCTTGTTCGTAGGGGAAATGGATTTAGTTTTTGCCCATTGAGTATGATGTTGGCTGTAGGTTTGTCATATACACTTTTATTTTGTTGAAGTACGATTCCTCTATTCCTACTTTGCTGAGAGTTTTTATCAAGAATGGGTGTTGGATTTTCTGCATCAATTGATATGATTATGTGATTTTTGTCTCTCAAGTTGTTTATGTGATGCATCACATTTATTGAGTTGTAGATATTGTACCAGCCTTGTAGTCCTGGAATAAATTCCACTTGTTCATGGTGTATGATCTTTCTAATGTAAATAGAGAATTTTGTAGTGAAAATTCATGCACTGGAAGTGTCCCTCAGCCTGGCCTGTGCCCTTTCACAGTCTGGGACCCCTTGGGGGATGTCCTCCTGCCAGCTTAGGCCTGCTCCCCAAGGGATTGGGCCTAAGCTGGTGGTCAGACATCCCACTGGCAGTCACGAGCCCTTGGGTGATGTCCACCTGCCAGTTTAGGCCCACTCCCCAGAGGATCAGGCTTAAGCTGGCAATAAAGACATCCCTCTGGCAGCTCAAGAGCCCTCTGAGGATGTCTGACTGCAGCCTAGACCCACTCCCCGTCTGGAGTGGGTCTAAGCTGCAGTTAGACATCCTTAGTGCTGCCGAGGAGGTGAGAGAAACTCCCACCACTGCCGCTGTGCTAGCAGTCAGTCAGCCTGGCTTGTGACTGAGTGGAACTGGCCCAGTCAGAGTGCACTGACCAACAGAGGGCAGCTTCTGCGTTTAGCATCTGCCTCCTGGTGGTCAGTGTGCATCATAGTGACCGGCCATTCTCGGTCATTCTGCCACTAGGGTCAATTTGCATATTACCCTTTTATTATATAAGATGCTAGATCCAATTTGCTAGAATTTTGTGGAGGATTTTAGCATCTATGTTCATCAAGGATATTGGCCTGTAATTTTCTTTCTTTGTAGTGTCTTTATCTGGTTTTGGGATTGGGGTAATGCTGGCTTCATAGAAAGAGCTTGTAAGCGTGCCTTCCTCTTGAATTTTTTGGAATAGTCTGTGGAGAACCAGTGTTAGTTCTTCTTTAACTGTTTGGTAAAACCCTCCTGTGAAGCCATCTGGTCCAGGGCTTTTGTTTGCTGGAAGCTTTTTTATTACTGTTTCAATTTCATCAGTAGTTATCAGCCTATTGAAATTGTTTGATTCTTCCTGATTGAGTTTTTGAAGCTTGTATTTTTCTAAGACTATGTCCATTTCATCTAGGTTGTCCAGTTCATTGTAGTAAAGTTGTTCATGGTATTTTTTTAAAATCCTTTGTACGTCTGTTGGGTCAGTTGTTACTTCACCTCTTTCATTTCTGATTTTTTTATTTGGCTCCTCTCTCTTTGTTTCTTGGTGAGCCTGGCTAGAGGTTCATCAATCTTGTTTATCCTTTGAAAGCACCAGCTCTTGGTA